>NW_028152102.1:159460-184460 GCF_964638095.1 Poromitra crassiceps
TAACACACGTCATGTTTGTCAATGTAAAAGAACTCTGCAAGTCGAGAAAGTCACAGTTTGTGGTCAAACTGTGGCACTATAAGTTATAAATCAGAAAGACGACGCACAACCAGTCGCATAGGTGCGTCTCTCCCACCAGTCCATGTTGTTGATGGTCTGACGTATAATGTGCGAGACGAGATGTAGCTGATTGACAAAACTAAACCTTACGTTTCAGTTTCAGGACAAACTGCGACTTTCTTGACGTGCAGAGTTATCTATTGACAAAATGTAACAGGTGTACCCCGTGGCACAATTCAAACGGGATCAAAAAAGTAACATATCTCTCCGTTCACCACCATTCACATTTTTTCCACCTGCTGGTACAGGGAGAAGAGCAGGAAGTGACGTTCACTTTGGCCCTCTATCATTTCTTTCACTTAAATTAAAATATAAAATATAAAATATACAGAATTCTATTTTCACCATCACATGTAAACCCTCCAGTGTCTACAAGCATTAACTGTCACATTCTCTCTCTCTCTCTCTCTCTCTCTCTCTCTCTCTCTCTCTCTCTCTCTCTCTCTCTCTCTCTCTCTCTGTGCGCATGTGCGAGAGTGGAGTGTTTGCTGGAGTGACTGAGATTTCTACGAACGAGTGAGTTTCTAACTTTTCTATTTTTCGGTTTATGGTGTTGTAGCCTACGTCTTTAGTTTGTTGTTTAGTGGCGTTAGTTTATTTTTGGGGGTTGACTGGGGTCGGCAACTGGGCATTATGCCCGTTGCCAATAGTCAGGTGGAGCTGGAGTCGCTCACACGCCGACACGCTGTTAAAATAGTAGCGAATGTCGGCATTTCAGTAGAGGAAGCAAGCCTCGCTGTTGGAGAGGTTGTGGGATTTGAAGGTATCAAATCTGCGTCCCGCATGAACGGCGCTATTGTCATTTTTCTGGATGAAGTGGCCAAAGTTGAGAAGGTTGTTGAACATGGCGTTGTGGTTCGTGACACTTTCACACCTGTTCTCCCGCTGGTGAATCCGGCGAAGAAGGTCGTTATTTCAAACGCACCTCCGTTCATTAAAAGTGAAGATTTGGCCAAAGAATTGGTGCGCTATGGGCAACTGGTGTCTCCGATTAAAATGGTTATGCTGGGGTGCAAGTCGCCTAAACTAAAGCATGTTGTGTGTCACAGACGACAGGTGTTTATGATTCTCAAAGACAACACGAGGGATTTAAACCTGTCTTTCAGTTTCAAAGTTGATGGGTTTAATTATGTAGTATTTGTGACTTCTGAAAATATGAAATGTTTCGGCTGTGGGGCAAAGGGGCATTTGATTCGGTCTTGTCCTGATGCTGGGAGACGGGCCGGGCCGGGCCCGAGCCGTTGGTCTGAGGGGGGAGGGGAGGGTACTAGTAAGCGCCAGGCGACTGATGATGAGAACCGGGCCGGCCCAAGCCGTTCATCTGAGCGGGATGCAGCGGCCGCGAATCTCGCGGCTGAGGGGGGTGGGGAACAGAGTGATAATAATGGCCAACCGGCTGCGCAGGCCGAGGAGCCTGCAGGCGCGTCTGTTACACCTGGCGCCCCTGAAAAACCTAACGCAAATGATGCACCTGTTGTGACTGATAAATCGATACCTACTGAATCTGGCTTGCTTGAGGTGCAGGAGGAGAAGGAGCCAGATGCAGATATTGAGAGTGAAGAAAAAAGTGAGGATGAATCAGCTGTTCAGCCTCAAATCAGTGGGAAAGCAAAGACTAAGAAGGGAGGGAAGAGAAAAAAGAAAACACATGGAATGAAGGAAGGGTGCAGTGAGAATGGTGAAAAAGGTGAAAGTGTGGCGAGTGATGAGGTGATGGATGAAAGTATGTCTGGGGAGTCAAGTCAAAATAACACAAGTAAAAGGAAGATGAATGAAAATGAGCAGAGTGATGTTCAGGCAAAAAAAGTAATGGGAGGAGTGTCAGAGGAGGAAGAGGAAGGTGTGTGGACACCTTCACAGGAGGATGAGACAACTTTTTATCCTTTGCAGAAAATACAGCAATTTCTTACGGATACTAAATTTAAAAGCTTCAAAATTGAAGATTTTTTCTCTGATGTGAGAGGGTTTATCGGGTCTGTGAGACAGTGGAAGAAGGAGGAGAATGCTTTCACTATACAAGAAATCTATAGGCTCAACAAGCTAGTGACTAATGCCAGAGTTCAACTAACTCAGAATGTTGATTAGGTCAGACATGATTATCCATACATTATTTTTGTGTATTTTTGTTTTTGTGACAAGCCTCTTCTTTTCCATGGGGGATCTAAAAATAGGTTCTTTAAATATTAACGGTGCAAGGAGTGATGTGAAAAGAGCCTCTCTTTTTAAGTTGGTAGAGGTTAAGAAATTAGACGTGTTGTTTTTACAAGAAGTTCACAGTGACGCTGAAAATGAAAGTGAGTGGAGAAAAGAGTGGCATGGGGAGATCATTCTGAGTCACAAGTCATCGATTAGTGGGGGAGTTGGTGTGCTGTTTTCAAAGGGTTTTAGTCCCTGTTCTTTTGAGGTAGAAGAAGTGATGTGTGGTCATATTCTGAAAGTTGAAGTGAATTATGAAAAGGTAAAAATGATTTTTATAAATGTCTATTCCCCGGTGTTGAGAAGTGAAAGGATTAATTTTTTGAATGTTTTGTGTGATGTTCTTCATAAGTGTGCAGATGATTTTTTGTTTTTGGGGGGTGATTTTAACTGCACAGAAAACGCCCAGTTAGACAGAAATCATCTAGAACCACACCCTGAATCTGCTACAAGGCTCAAGCGCCTAATTGAAACATACGATTTGAAGGATGTTTGGAGAGGGTTTAATGGGAATGTTAGGCAGTACACTTGGAGTCATTGCAGGGATAATTCTTTGTCATTGGCCAGGCTTGATCGCTTTTATTGTTTTAAGCATCATTTTGGTATTTTCAAAGCATGTCAAATAACTCCTGTTGGTTTGTCTGATCATTGTCTCGTTCAGTGCAATGTTTATATACGAAACGTGAAGGTACGCAGTGCGTATTGGCATTTTAACACGGGTCTGCTACATGATAAATCTTTTAAAGAGGCTTTTGGTGTTTTATGGGTTTCACATAGGATAAATAAACCCACTTTTTCTTCAGTACAGCGATGGTGGGACTTTGGAAAATTTTTGATAAAACAATTGTGTCAAAAGTATACTCGCAATGTCACAAAGCACATTACCCGGTCTCTTCAAGACCTTGAGACTGAAGTAGTAGAATTACAAGACCTGGTGGATTCTACAGGAAATCAAGGGCATGTTGAAGCCCTCAAATCTAAGAAGGCTGCCTTAGCCAACCTGTTGGGCGTCACAGCCCAGGGGGCACTGGTCCGCTCTCGTTTCATGAACGCTTCTCAGATGGATGCTCCCTCGCAGTTCTTTTTCAGTTTGGAGCGAAAGAATGGTCAGAGGAAAATCATTCACTCCTTACGGTCTGAGAATGGATCCACGATTAAGGAATATGTGGAGGATTTAGAGTTGGCTGAATCATTTTATGCTGGACTGCCTCAGGTGGATGATGACACAAATGAAGTGTTGGATGCAGAACTGTCATTGGGTGAACTTTATACTGCTCTAATGAGCTTGGAAAATGGAAAAGCACCTGGTATTGATGGACTACCTGTTGATTTCTATAAGTCTTTCTGGGCTGAGCTTGGTGAAGATCTGCTGGAAGTGATTCGTGTCAGTCTGCATAAAGGACACTTACCGCTGAGTTGCAGAAGGGCAGTTATCACCTTGTTGCCGAAAAAGGGAGATCTACAGGATCTAAAGAACTGGAGGCCCGTGTCCTTGCTGTGTGGGGACTATAAAATCCTCTCTAAAGTTTTAGCCTCCAGGCTGAGAAAAGTGATGAGTGATATCATCCATGTTGACCAAACTTACTGTGTGCCCAGCAGGCTAATAAGTGATAATATCATGTTTATTCGGCATGTTTTGGACGTCTCAAGCTCACTAGGTATAGACACTGGTCTTATTTCTATAGACCAGGAAAAGGCTTTTTTTTTTTTTTTACCACTTTATTTCTCAGTTTTCACAGAAACACAAGGATATCACAAAATACAGTATGAAAACTTTTTCTTTTTCTTTTTCCCTCCCTCCCTCCCACCCCATGGGGACTGACAAAAAAACAACAACAACAACAACAACAACAACAACAAAAAAAAAAACAAAAAAAAAAAAAAAAAGTGCGTACAGTTATTTGGCTCATAGTAAACTACCTTTTCTCTGCTGTAATTAGACACTGTTCTCTCACAATTGGTCAATAATATATTTAATAAAGGGTTGCCATATGCTATTGAAATTATACTTAGGCCCTTGTACAGCCAATCTAATCTTTTCTAGTTTCAAAAATTGTAATGTATCTCTGATCCAGTGTTTAAAAGAAGGAGGGGCAGCCTGCTTCCAATTTAATAAAATGAGTCTCCTGGCTAAGAGTGTGACAAAAGCAATACAGTTGGATTGTGCCTTGGGGAGGTGATCGTCCTCACACTGGATGCCAAAGATGGCTGTTAAAGGATTTGGGTCTATTGGTCTGTCAAATATGTTAGACAAGGCTTCAAAAATGGAGGACCAGTAACCTGAGAGCTGTGGGCAAAACCAAAATGTATGAGCTAGTGTCGCAGGCGAGATCTTACACCTATTACAAGTATTATCAACTAACGGATACATCTTTGAGAGTCGGGCTTTAGACAGATGCAGCCTGTGTACCACCTTGAATTGAATTAGGCCATGCCTGGCACAAATCGATGAGGAGTGTATTCTTGAGAATATGTCTGACCATTCAGTATCCGTGAATTGTACACTCAGATCAGCCTGCCACGCCTCTCTCAATACATCAAGAGATGTTGTCTGCATAGACGAAAGTTTATTATACATAACGGATATAATACCTTTGAGAGATGGTACCACTGGAAATAAATCATCAATAGGTTGCGGTTCAGGAATTGTGGGAAATGAACCTGTGTGTCTACGGGCCCAATCCCGGGCCTGTAAATAACTAAAAAAATGTGTTCTTGGTATATTAAATTTAGCTCTTAATTGATCAAACGAGGCAAAAATATCCGTCATGTACAAATCCTTGAATGTGATAATACCCCTCTCACGCCACTCCAGGAAGGAGTCACCATCAAGTGAAGGGCGAAATTGATGGTTTGCAACAATCGGGGAGGAAAAGGCTTTTGATCGGGTTGAACATCAATATCTGTGGCAAACCTTAAGTGCTTTTGGGTTCAGCCCGCATTTCATAGCCAAGATTCAGGTACTGTACCGTGATATTGCGAGTATACTGAAAATTAATGGTGGTTTGGCTGCACCTTTCAGTGTACGGAGGGGGGTGCGGCAAGGATGTTCTCTTTCTGGTATGTTGTACTCCTTGGCCATTGAGCCTATGCTTCACAAACTAAGAAATGAGCTCTCAGGTGTTTGTTTTCCAGGTTGTGTTTCGGCTGTAAAAATTTCGGCTTATGCAGATGATGTTATATTAATATTAAATAAACAGAGGGATATTGATGTTTTGGAGGGGAATGTTAGCAATTTTAACAAACTTTCCTCTGCCAGAGTGAATTGGAAAAAGAGTGAAGCTGTGATGGTTGGAAAATAGGTTATAAATAGTTTAGTTCTACCTGGGGGGCTAATTTGGAGGAAAGGGGGGTTTAAGTACTTGGGAGTGTTTTTGGGTGAGGAATCTGTGCTAGCAAAAAATTGGGAAAATGTCTTAGAAAAGGTGGAAGGCCGGCTTAAAAAATGGAAATGGCTATTATAGTGCCAAGTATGTCTTATAGAGGGAGGGTGCTTGTTATAAATAATTTAGTGGCCTCGTCTTTATGGCACAGATTAACATGTGTGGATCCCGTCAAATTTGCTTTCAAGAATTCAGGCTGTTCTGGTTGATTTTTTTTGGGACAAATTACACTGGATTCCTCAGGCTGTTCTTTTTCTTCCAAAAGAGGAAGGAGGACAAGGACTTATACATTTGGCCAGCAGAGGTGCTGCTTTTCGTCTCCAATTCATTCAAAGACTGTTGTATGGCCCCAAGGACCTGGTATGGAGACCCCTAGCGCACGTAATACTTGAACAGTTTCGTGGTTTGGGACTGCGTGAATCATTGTTTCTGATGGATTTAAAGTCAGTGACGTTTCGGACTTTGCCAACTTTCTACCGTGGAGTTATTACAGTTTGGAATATGTTGGTGAAGAGGAGGCTAACACAAAGTGACTCTTTATACTGGCTGTTGCGGGAGCCTGTGGTGCATGGAGGGCGTTTGGACACCCCCTGCTGGACAGGTTCTGCGGTTGAACAAATGTTCAGGAATGCAGGGGTGATAACCTTTGGTTCTGTAGTGGACAATGCTGGACCTGAACTGGACAATGACGCGGCTCTGGCAACTAAACTTGGAGTGAGGTCTGTTAGGGTCGTCGGCAAATTGCTTGAACACTGGAAACGATGCCTAACTGGTTATGAATGTTTTTTGTTGAATGGATACTGTAATGGGGTGATTGCGCCTCGTATTGATGATATGTTTCCTTGTTTAGGTATTTGTCCCAGATTTGATGACTGTACTGGTCCTTTTTTGGACGAGGAATGTCGTGAGTGTTTAAATTTGGAAGATGTATCAGGAAAAAGTCTGTATAAAATGATGGTGAAAGCTGTAAATAAGCATAAATTACATGGTCGGGTTGACACACCGTGGCGGAATCATTTACGTTTGGGGAGTGAGATCAAGCCTGCCTGGAGGGGTTTATATAAACCGCCATTGACAAAAAAGGTAGCAGATTTACAGTGGAGGGTGTTGCATGGGATAGTAGCAGTTAATGCTTTTGTCTCTGTAATCAATCAAGGTGTGAGTGATATGTGCCCTTTTTGTCCTTACAGAGAAACTGTTTTTCATGGTTACATGGAGTGCGGGCGTCTGGCACCACTGTTCATGTTGTTGGGGACTCTGTTCAGAAAAGCAGGAGAGTGTTTCTCAATGCAAACGTTTATTCTGGGTTTCAAATACAAAAAGTCTGCAAGTCACAAATGTCAACTCATGAATTTTATTTTAGGGCAGGCAAAGATGGCCGTTTATGTTAGCAGAAAAAAGAAAGTTGATGACTTGATGGGCATTGATATAAGTTTACTGTTCACGCGGATGGTGAAAGCCAGAATAAGAATTGATTTCAATTATTATAAAGAAATGAAGGACATAGATCCATTTACCATGATCTGGGCTTTTGGTGATGTGTTGTGTTCTGTAATTGAAGACGAGCTCATTTTTCCTGTGGAGTTGATGTGATTTATCTTTGAGTAGTTATGTCAATATCTGTCCGGAAGAGGTGTTGTGTTTTTTTTGGATTCTTGAAAATAGCTTGTGTTTAGGCTGTTAAAATAAAGTACCCTTTTAAAAATCAAAAATCTCTCTCTCTCTCTCTCTCTCTCTCTCTCTCTCTCTCTCTCTCTCTCTCTCTCTCTCTCTCTCTCTCTCTCTCTCTCTCTCTCTCTCACTCTCTCTCTCTCTCTCTCTCTCTCTCTCTCTCTTCCTTGTCTGTGAGAGACACAGAGAGAAAGACAGAGAGGGAGAGAGAGATAGACAGAGAGAGAGAGAGAGAGAGGGAGGGAGAGACAGATAGAGAGAGAGAGACAGAGAGAGATATAGACAGAGAGAGAGAGAAGGAGCGAGATAGACAGAGAGAGAGAGAGACAGAGAGGGAGAGACAGATAGACAGAGATAGCGAAACTGCCATATATATGTGGTGAGAAAAGCCAGTGTGCAGTATTAGCTGCAAGATATATTAGCTGTTGTCATACTGTAAGAGAGACAAGCTCTGAAAATGTTTGAGACACAGCTCCCCATGTTACTCTATACCTGAATATTCTATTCTATTCTATATTCTAATATTATATAATACTGTTTGTATTATACTTGTATTGTACATTGTACACTTGTATTGATTGTTATTTGCATAGTGATATTTGTATATTGATATTTGTACTTTTTTCTGTACTGCTTTGGCAATACGAGCTTGTAACTTGTCATGCCAATAAAGCTCATTTGAATTTGAATTTAAATTTGAGAGAGAGACAGAGAGAGAGAGGGAGAGATATAGACAGAGAGAAAGAGAAGGAGCGAGATAGACGGAGAGAGAGAGAGAGAGAGGGAGAGATATAGACAGAGAGAGAGAGAGACAGAGAGGGAGAGAGAGAGAGAGAGGGAGAGACAGATAGAGAGAGAGAGACAGAGAGAGAGAGAGACAGAGAGGGAGAGACAGATAGACAGAGAGAGAGAGGGAGAGATATAGACAGAGAGAGAGAGAAGGAGCGAGATAGACAGAGAGAGAGAGAGAGACAGAGAGGGAGAGACAGATAGACAGAGAGAGAGAGACAGAGAGAGAGAGGGAGAGATATAGACAGAGAGAGAGAGAGACAGAGAGATAGACAGAGAGAGAGAGAGACAGAGAGATAGACAGAGAGAGAGAGAAGGAGCGAGATAGACAGAGAGAGAGAGAGAGGGAGCAAGATAAAAAACTCTCGTAACGGGAAAAGCCCCGTCTTTTATTGTCACACGAACACCACAATACATGCATGGGGCCACAACACACTCATGCTGACGGTGGCCGGTGAAAAGTGTCCTCTGCATTTAACCCATCCAGGCATGTCCTTTCCTCCGAGTGGCAGGCCAGGAGCAGTGGTCACTTTCTCGTACAGCGCCCAGGGACCAACTTCGGATGTTGTCGTCACTGGTCGGATGACGATGACGATCTGATCTTCTGCATGTTTTTAGTGGGGGGGTTATATACGGAGGAACCCCCTGATAGACAGAGAGAGAGGGACAGAGAGATAGACAGAGAGAGAGAGAGATAGAGAGAGAGAGAGAGAGGGAGCGAGATAGACAGAGAGAGTGAGGGAGAGAGATAGACAGTTGATGATAGTTTCATCATTAATGTGCATTATTATTGCATTGTATGTATTGTATTACTGTATTATTGTTTTATTCATGAGTGATGTTGAATGTTTAATGTGATTGTTTCTTGATGCTTTGGCAATATTGTTGTTATGACATTCATGCCAATAAAGCTATTTGAATTTGAATTTGAATTTGAATTTGATAGACAGAGAGAGAGAGAGAGAGAGAGAGAGAGAGAGATAGACAGAGAGAGAGAGATAGACAGAGAGAGAGAGGGAGAGAGATAGACAGAGAGAGAGATAGACAGAGAGAGAGTGAGGGAGAGAGATAGACAGAGAGAGAGAGAGAGAGAGATAGACAGAGAGAGAGAGAGAGATAGACAGAGAGAGAGTGAGGGAGAGAGATAGACAGAGAGAGAGAGAGGGAGGGAGAGAGAGAGAGAGAGAGGGAGAGAGAGCCACTAACCTAAACTTGTACCACTGTTCCTTCAGAAGTTGTAGTTGTCATAGACTGTGCTCCATAGTAGATTGCTCTATTGCTGACAAAAATGTGTTATTGTAAGTCGCTTTGGATAAAAGCATCTGCCAAATGACGTAATGTAATGTAATGTAATGACAGAGAGAGATAGACAGAGAGAGAGGGAGGGAGAGAGATAGACAGAGAGAGAGAGGGAGGGAGAGGGAGAGAGAGAGGGAGAGAGAGAGAGAGACAGAGAGGAGAGGAGTGCTGGGTGAGAGACACACGAGATAACGAGTGAATCTATTAGAGAAGCAGAGAATGGTGTAACACACACACACACACACACACACACACACACACACACACACACACAGAGAGTAAGCAAAGAGAGTGAGATGGAGTGAGACAGAAGAGACTTAACGAGGTCGAACCAATCAGGGTAAAGCCTATCTAACTCCACTCGTTAACCCTGGGACTCCTCCCCGTCGTTAACAATCAACTCTACATCCTGTCATTACCATTCAATCCCCATCGTTAGCCGCCTACTCTTCGTTAAAGGTCCATCTCCGCCTCGTTAACATCGCCTCCTCGTTAAGGTCTATCTGCTTCAGAACAGAAAGCATCCAGCTGCTGCTCTGTTAGCATCTGACAACACAAGATCAATCTGAATTTACATGAAGATGACCTGAATCTAATCTGAATTAAAAAAAATATCAATCTAAGTGAAGGCTGACGGCCGGTTCAGAGCCGCCTACTAACCGCCTACTAAGTATGAGCATGTAGTGCATTCCAACTGCACAGTAGCCTATGTGAATTTTGTGTACGTGAGAAATGCCCGGATGTATACTAGATAAGATAGAGCTCACTGGACATACGACTGCCCCAAAATGCATTGTGTCTCTCCAGGGTGTGAGGCAGACGCTCCTGGACAGCCAGTGAGAGAGCACGTACAAATATGAGTCAACTCACATGAATTGTGTGAAGCAGTACCTCGTTACTGGCCTGCAAGCTCATTAGCCTACATGGTAACATAGAGGTTAGCAAGTTGGCTAATAACACGTACATTAACATTAGTTACAACTGAGCTGTTACGGTAACGTTACTCAGCATGTCCCTAAGTAAGTAACGTAATCTTAAGAAGGCTGCGGACCCCCCGAAGGCGGTCAGAGTCTACTGTGTGTAATTTACGCAGAAGTTGAGCTCACCTGATCCAGCGTCTTTTATCCATTACAGCCCTCGAGTCGCACGCTACAAGCCGACAATATGAACTTGTATATTGCTGTAACGCTCATTATTAACACTGTGTCAGAATACATTCGCCTCGGTAACGTTGCAATAAGACAGTATCATGTGTGTTATGGAACGCATCGGTACCAGCGGCCAATAACGATGCCACAATGACAACTCACGTTGTAAACCAGAATCTACTGGACTATCTAGTGGAGAACACAAAACAAAAATGAGGTGAGCATTGCTTCTTGGTGAAGAAGGAATTGAAAACTTGATTCTACTTTGCTATCTCAAATTGGCCATACCGGCGATAATTGTAATAATTTTGAGCTTAATATCAGAATCAGAATCAGAATGAGAATCTGAATTATTTTATTTGCCAAGGTATGTTTTCACATACTAGGAATTTGTCTTGGTGTGGTTGGTGCTCATTAACATTGATAAAAACAAATATACAAGACATAAACAAATAAAATATAAAGTGTCTAAAGAGATTATACAATATTACAAAGGGATTCAGATTTGAACAGATATAGATAGTATTAACAGATATAAACAGTATTAACATAGTATAGTATAAACAGACTTGTCAGCTAGGTGAGGTGCTTAAGTTTGCTGTTTACAGAATATGTACAGGGTCAGGGTGCATCAGAGGTAGCAAAAGTAAGTGAGCTTGGTGTTGACATGCTTTGCAGATAAGTGACATCAGAGTAATAAAATCAAATATGTACAGTAATAAGGTGCATGATATAGCAGCAGTAATGAGCTAACGGAGTCACCTAAGTTTAATATTATTTCATGACCAGTGTCCATTTCTTATCTCATAGTGCAAGTCGAGCTGTTTATGTGCTTTGGCTAATTGTGTCCCATGCGTGATGCCCTCACGCTGCCACAAATGAAAAAGTATCATATTTGTTTGGGGAGGGTCAATCATATTTTTCCAATCACTTGTGGAGGGTCAAGGAAAAATGTATTTTGGTCAGAGAAGGGCCACAGCCTTTTCATTTCAGAGAACTACGAATCCCTCTAGTGACCCCACCCCTAAATAACGAACGGTCCCTAAGGGGTTGGCCACACTGATCCGTGGTGTCTGTCCGTCTGCGTTCATTTCTCTCTTCACTTCCATTCATTTTCAACACAGCTGCCCGTCTGTCTGTGGAGCACTGATGAAGCTACGTATCCAGCAGCACATTTGCATAATACGTTTTGATGGACAAAAAAGTTCAAGAGGGCTGAACTGTTTCTGGATGGACGTATCGGATGGTCGGATAGTCACCCTCCGTTTAGCCAATCAGAGTCGAGGAGGCGTTCTCAGAGCAGGAATGGCTGAGCGGGTTGTCCGCATCGATATAACGTAATGTTATTTTACCCTTATAAATATCAACAACTAGCCAACAAATATCAAAGCTGGTGGGCTTCATGGAAACAGCATGACTCGAACTGGCCGACCATGACATCAATCTGGTCTTTCAGTGGCCCCCTAACACTAACGGCTAACCCCTAACACTAACGCCTAACCCCTAACACTAACCCCTAAGACTAACGCCTAACCCCTAGCACTAACCCCTAACGCCTAACCCCTAACACTAACCCCTAAGACTAACGCCTAACCCCTAACACTAACCCCTAACACTAACCCCTAAGACTAACGCCTAACCCCTAACACTAACCCCTAACGCCTAACCCCTAACACTAACGCCTAACCCCTACCACTAACCCCTAACACTAAGCCCTAACCCCTACCACTAACCCCTAACACTAAGCCCTAACCCTAACCCATAAGCCTAACCCCTAACACTAACCCATAACCCTAACTCATAACCCTAACCCCTAACCCTAACCCCTAACACTAACGCCTAACCCCTACCACTAAGCCCTAACCCCTAACACTAAGCCCTAACACTAACCCCTAACCCCTACCGCTAACCCCTAACACTAAGCCCTAACCCCTAACACTAACCCCTACCGCTAACCCCTAACACTAAGCCCTAACCCTAACCCCTAACACTAACCCCTAACACTAACACTAACCCATACCGCTAACCCCTAACACTAAGCCCTAACCCCTAACACTAACCCCTAACCCTGGAGCTGGGCTGGCCCCAGACACCCAGACACTGCCCCTCACCACCCAGCTAATCGGCATTGTGGGTTGTCAGCACATAAGTAACGTAGCACACAGAGCTACCAGCTAGCTAACACCAGATTTCTTCCTCTCTCGGTTTATAGGCGGGTCGCTGACACCTTCAAGGTGCTTACCGCCACCTGCTGTACAAGTAGGTTACTTGTACATGCAACGGACATAGGCTACACCTATCCGTTTCATAATTATGTCCATTGTCTGACAGATCAGTGTGGCCACGGCCTAAGTAGCCGTGTACATCACTTATCTAAACATCCTAACAGTGTGTGTGTGTGTGTGAGGGGGGGGGGGGGGGGGCATGCGCACCTGCGTGTGTGTGATCCCTGTAATCAACCTGGGTGTGTTATAACCGTAGGTGTAAAGCTAATCTTCTAGTGGAGTGGCTTTGTTAGCATTAGCTGTACCGCTCCGTTGAGCTAATCCTTAAGCTAACAGTAAGACACACACACACACACACACACATGCACACACGCACGCACACACGCACACACACACACACACACACACACACACACACACACAAACACACACACATCACCAATGATGTCACAATGCCTCTGACATCACTGATGACTCACCAGTGGTTGTGTGTGCATGTGTGTGTGCGTGTCTGTCTTGTGTGTGTTTGTGTGTGCATGTGTGCCTGTCTGTCTCTTGTGTGTGTGTGTGTGTGTGTGTGTGTGTGTGTGTGTGTGTGTGTGTGTGTGTGTGTGTGTGTGTGCGCGTGCGTGCGTGAGACAGAGTGAGACAGAGAGAGAGGCAGACAGACAGAGAGAGTGAGACAGAGAGAGTGAGACAGAGCGTGTGACAGACAGAGAGAGACAGAGAGTGACAGAGAGTGAGACAGAGCATAACAGAGAGAGAGAGACAGTGAGACAGACAGCATGACAGAGAGAGTGAGACAGACAGAGAGAGGCAGACAGGCACAGAGTGAGACAGAGAGTTTTAATTGGACATGTTGACTTAAACATTTAAATTACATCAGTATTCACCTCCATGCAGCTTCACTGTGAATGGATCTGAGGACTCTGATGTGTAACACGTTGCTGCCATCTGCTGGCCATCTGGAGTTTAGTCACAGCTCAATAATCAATGACTGTGTTTACATGCACAGAATATTCAGTTTTTTGCCCTTATTTTAAAAAAGTCAATATTCCTACCAAACTGTTTACATGGCTAATGAAAATCAATATTCCACTAATAGCGCTGTTTACCCGGTGCAGGGGACATGCAGGTCTCTGGTTTGGAGCTTGGTGCAGGGGACATGCAGGGCTCTGGTTTGGAGCTCAGTGCAGGGGACATGCAGGGCTCTGGTTTGGAGCTCAGTGCAGGGGAGATGCAGGGCTCTGGTTTGGAGCTTGGTGCAGGGGACATGCAGGGCTCTGGTTTGGAGCTCGGTGCAGGGGAGATGCGGGGCTCTAGCAGGAACCCTTGTCGTCACTTCCCAAAGAGAAAGGTCGTCCCCTGTCGTTAGAAAGGCAATGATGCAGGCAAGGTGGCAGGCACAATAGTCACATGACCTTGCTTTCTGGGAAATGAGGGATTGAATTGGGAGAAGCGAGCTCCAAAATATCCCCAAATGTTCATGTCTCAACTTGTTTCGATCTGGCAAAGCGATAAAAACAGGTGTCACTTCCTACATGTACTTTAGTTTGTCAGCGGAAAACGTTGCAGTTCAAAGGAGCTGTGCAGGAAATGGAGTTAAAAGTCTCAAAGATATGGTGCAGCAAACTGGATATGGTGCAGCAAACTGGATATGGTGCAGGAAACAGGATATGGTGCAGGAAACAGGATATGGTGCAGGAAGGTGCAGGAAACAGGATATGGTGCAGGGAACAGGATATGGTGCAGGAAGGTGCAGGAAACAGGATATGGTGCAGGGAACAGGATATGGTGCAGGAAACAGGATATGGTGCAGGAAACAGGATATGCTGCAGGAAACAGGATATGCTGCAGGAAACAGGATATGGTGCAGGAAACAGGATATGGTGCAGAAACAGGATATGCTGCAGGAAACAGGATATGCTGCAGGAAACAGGATATGGTGCAGGAAACAGGATATGCTGCAGGAAACAGGATATGCTGCAGGAAACAGGATATGCTGCAGGAAACAGGATATGGTGCAGGAAACAATGCAGGAAACAGGATATGGTGCAGGAAACAGGATATGGTGCAGGAAACAGGATATGATGCAGGAAACAGGATATGGTACAGGAAACAGGATATGGTGCAGGAAACAGGATATGGTGCAGGAAACAATGCAGGAAACAGGATATGGTGCAGGAAACAGGATATGCTGCAGGAAACAGGATATGGTGCAGGAAACAGGATATGGTGCAGGAAACAGGATATGGTGCAGGAAACAATGCAGGAAACAGGATATGGTGCAGGAAACAGGATATGGTGCAGGAAACAATGCAGGAAACAGGATATGGTGCAGGAAACAGGATATGGTGCAGGAAACAGTATATGGTGCACGAAACAGGATATGGTGCAGGAAACAGTATATGGTGCAGGAAACAGGATATGGTGCAGGAAACAGGATATGGTGCAGGAAGGTGCAGGAAACAGGATATGGTGCAGGGAACAGGATATGGTGCAGGAAGGTGCAGGAAACAGGATATGGTGCAGGGAACAGGATATGGTGCAGGAAACAGGATATGGTGCAGGAAACAGGATATGCTGCAGGAAACAGGATATGCTGCAGGAAACAGGATATGGTGCAGGAAACAGGATATGGTGCAGAAACAGGATATGCTGCAGGAAACAGGATATGCTGCAGGAAACAGGATATGGTGCAGGAAACAGGATATGCTGCAGGAAACAGGATATGCTGCAGGAAACAGGATATGCTGCAGGAAACAGGATATGGTGCAGGAAACAATGCAGGAAACAGGATATGGTGCAGGAAACAGGATATGGTGCAGGAAACAGGATATGATGCAGGAAACAGGATATGGTACAGGAAACAGGATATGGTGCAGGAAACAGGATATGGTGCAGGAAACAATGCAGGAAACAGGATATGGTGCAGGAAACAGGATATGCTGCAGGAAACAGGATATGGTGCAGGAAACAGGATATGGTGCAGGAAACAGGATATGGTGCAGGAAACAATGCAGGAAACAGGATATGGTGCAGGAAACAGGATATGGTGCAGGAAACAATGCAGGAAACAGGATATGGTGCAGGAAACAGGATATGGTGCAGGAAACAGTATATGGTGCACGAAACAGGATATGGTGCAGGAAACAGTATATGGTGCAGGAAACAGGATATGGTGCAGGAAACAGGATATGGTGCAGGAAACAGGATATGGTGCAGGAAACAGGATATGGTACAGGAAACAGGATATGGTGCAGGAAACAGGATATGGTGCAGGAAACAGGATATGCTGCAGGAAACAGGATATGGTGCAGGAAACAGGATATGGTGCAGGAAACAGGATATGCTGCAGGAAACAGGATATGCTGCAGGAAACAGGATATGGTGCAGGAAACAGGATATGGTGCAGGAAACAGGATATGGTGCAGGAAACAGGATATGGTGCAGGGAACAGGATATGGTGCAGGAAACAGGATATGGTGCAGGGAACAGGATATGCTGCAGGAAACATGATATGGTGCAGGAAACAGGATATGGTGCAGGAAACAGGATATGGTGCAGGGAACAGGATATGGTGCAGGAAACAGGATATGGTGCAGGAAACAGGATATGTTGCAGGGAACAGGATATGGTGCAGGAAACAGGATATGGTACAGGAAACAGGATATGGTGCAGGAAACAGGATATGGTGCAGGAAACAGGATATGGTGCAGGAAACAGGATATGGTGCAGGGAACAGGATATGGTGCAGGAAACAGGATATGGTGCAGGAAACAGTATATGGTGCAGGGAACAGGCGTTCAGGGCACAGAGTGGGTACGACAGAAGCTCCACTCCATTCTCCCTGTTAGAAGTCTGTGTAGCATCAAAATGATTTAAAAGCTGTTATATTAAAGTGAGACATAACAGACTTACACTTACAGACACCAAACCTTCCAGTTTTATTCCTAATCTTCAGACAGTTTTTAGAGAGGGATTTCTTCATATATCATCACCTGATTTATATAACATTTTATTCCTAAAAACATGCTGATCCCCCCCCCCTAATAGTATTTTCTGATTTAATAATAAAAAAGTCATATCCAAAAGGAATATAATAATAATAATAATAATAATGATTGGATTTATATAGCGCTTTTCTAGACACCCAAAGCGCTTCACAGAAATCATTATTCATTCACACCATTCGTACCAGTGGTGGTAAGCTACGGGTGATGTAGCCACAGCTGCCCTGGGGAAGACTGACGGAAGCGTGGCAGCCATTTCGCGCCTACGGCCCCTCCGACCACCACCAACATTCATAGACATTCATACCCATTCATACGAGGCAATGAGGGTTAAAGTCCCTGGAAACCAGAAATATTTCTTTATTATTTAGCATTTTGAGTTCATCACATCACAGGACCCTATGTTAATAAGCCACCAGCCAAATTTGAACGATGATGAACGTCTAGGGTGACCAGATGTCCCGCTTTGTGCGGGACTGCACAGCATTTTCATGATTTTTCACGCGTCCCGCAAATTGAGAAGATGTCCCGCATTTTGGGCGAGAGAGAGAGAGAGAGAGAGAGGGAGCGCGATCAGACCAAGGCAGAGAGAGAAATAGAGGGAGAGCGGGGGAGAGAGATAGACCGAGAGACAGAGGGAGAGCAGGGCAAGAGAGAGCGTGCACACCGCTGCTCTTGTCTGCAGCACACACTGTGGCTCGAGAGATGTGCAGCGCACGGTTAACTTCACATAGTGCAGCCTGAGAGATGTGTATTCCCAGTAGCCTAACTAGTACCAATAATAACAATACCAATGGCCAAATACTTACCATACTAATGATAATAGCTACTACCCATATTAATACAACAGTGCATCTTTGCACAAAGCTCTCAAGTGTTGTATAACTGGCACAATTGAAGACAGCCTCAAATCTTTCTCAACAGCTGCTACAGGCTATTTGCAACGGGCAATTATAAATTTAATTCTAAGCTGTGCTCTTATTGTGATGTTAGTTAATGTTTTGTTCAGATGAAGCTAGCCTACTATGGTTCTACTTCAATACCTATATGGTTCAGTAGTATTGTTCTACTAGAAAAGTCTGACTAACTATAATGTTTTCATGTGTGGAAGGCACACACCTGCCATGTGTTTAATCTGTACATGAAGCCATGACTTGAATCCCATGTCAGCAACCTGTCTGGTCTGTTTTATTGTAGCCTACACATTTTAGTCAGATAATTTATGTTTTTATATGCAGATTGTGTGAATCAACCAGAGGGCAAAGCATAGAGAGGGGTGAATAGAAATTTATATTTTTTGTAAGTTAGAAAATACAGTATATCTAAATTTTAGACTGCCTCAAATCATCGGTAGCGTGTCCCACATTGTCCCACACAAACGTACTCTTTGTCCCACATTTGGTTTGCTGGGATCTGGTCACCCTATGAACGTCGCAAAGTATATAAATTTAGGTTTGACAGTCTGGCAAAACTCATGAGAAAATCATTATTTTTTAGAGTGTATTTCTCCCGCGGACTGTGTGGGCGTGTCCTATCTGCAGCAGGTTTTCCGAGAGAGAGAGAGCGCGAGACAGAGGGGGGAGGGAAACGGAGAAAGAGATCGAGTTACACAGCACTCGCGAGTGTGTGTGTGTGTGTGTGTGTGTGAGCCACCAGCCTGTGTGTCTCTCGCTCTCTCTCTCACTAGTCCCGAGAGAGAGAGAGAGAGAGAGAGAGAGAAAGAGAGTAGAGAGAGAGAGAGAGAGAGAGAGAGAGAGAGAGAGAGAGAGAGAGAGAAGCATAGCGCTTGGCAGACGGCACACAGAGTGGGAGGGAGACGGACAGCGAGGGAGCGCTGTCACTGGGGGCAAAGAACGGACAAAAGGAGGGTGGGTGCGGATTGCGCGCGTGTACAAAGGTTATATAGAGCTTATGACGTCATAAGCTCCTGCTGGGGCGGCTTTAGCTCAGGAGGTAGAGCGGGTCGGCCAATGATGGTTGGCGGTTCGATCCCCGCTCCCTCCCAGCTGCTGTCGTTGTGTCCTTGGGCAAGACACTTAACCCTCCGTGCTCCCAATGGTGTGTAGGCACCCTGCGTGGCAGCCTGCCGCCATCGGTGTATGAATGGGTGAATGTAGACTATCTACTCATTGTAAAGCGCTTTGGATAAAAGCGCTATATAAATGCAGACCATTTACCATTTACCTCGCGCACTGCTGTCTTCAATGAGGAAGTACTTTGTAGAATCTTGTAGAAAAGTGGCGATTTTAAGGCTTTGGGTTGAAAGTAATGTATAATAATTTCGGAGGCACAAAATTACTAACATAAGACCCTAAATAACATAGTTAGAACGTTTTTGTGGATTTTGGTTTCCAGGGACTTTAAAGGGATAGTTCGGTTTGTTTGAAGTTGGGTCCTATCAGCTAGTCACATACACTAACGTAATTCGGTACAGTGGTCTGTAAGCGAGGAGCAGTGTCTAACGAGATCCGGCACCCAGACGAGCAGCCTCGCGCAGACTCACCAGCATTTCCTCTCGCAGTACAGGGGGTCAACAACTAAAATGTAATTTAGCCACCAAAAAACAACGCCCACCTAAACAAATCGATATCCGTGTACATGCACGCTCTATTTTGACAATTTTCAGCGCTTTACTTTTCCGCAAAACAGCAGTTTCATTCGGCACTGCTTTTTCTCCCAACCGTACAACCACCGTATTCCTCCGCTAAAAGCCAGCTCCGAGCCGCAGCACTGGATTACTCCGCAGTTATTTGGGGGTAGGCTATTTTATTTCTCCCGGTTTGAAGACACAACAAATAGAATACATGAACGAAAATATGAGTGATTTTGATAGCGAGGATGATATGCCATTCACCTTGGTGACAAGAGGATACAATTATGAACCAGAGAGAATACAGAAGAGGAACTTTTGCAGAGAGTGAACAGGCAGAGAGATGCGCCTGCTGCCTAAATGCCTGGGTGCCCTGGCTGCAGACCTTATTCACCATTCCCAGGATAAATTGTGGAAAACGACCCAGACCAGAGAGGCCAGGTGACTTGTTGTCTCTAAAGTAAGTCAGTGTTTTATCTCTCTTCTAAGCCTTCCTGTTTTGTAAACCGCGGCTCTGTGCTCTGTGCTGGCTTTAGCGGAGGAATACGGTGGTTGTACGGTTGGGAGAAAAAGCAGTACCGAATGAAATGACTGTTTGGCGGAAAAGTAAAGCGTAGAAAATTCTCAAATAGAGCGTGCATGTACACAGATATCGATTTGTTTAGGTGGGCGTTGTTTTTTGGTGGCTAAATTACATTTTAGTTGTTGACCCCCTGTACTGCGAGAGGAAATGCTGGTGAGTCTGCGCGAGGCTGCTCCTCTGGGTGCCGGATCTCGTTAGACACTGCTCCTCGCTTACAGACCACTGTACCGAATTACGTTAGTGTATGTGACTAGCTGATAGGACCCAACTTCCGAACTAACAAGGACCGAACTATCCCTTTAAGTGTCTTGCCCAAGGACACAACGACAAACAGCTGGGAGGGAGCGGGATTCGAACCGTCAACCCTTGAGTCATTGGCCGACCTAGCTAATGCCGTCCCTAATATATATATATATGTCAAGCATTTGGAACCTGGTTTTATCCAATGCTCAGATTTCTGTTCTGGAAATGAGATAACGCCTCGTTTGCATATTTAAGAGCAAGTGACAAAATAAATCAGAAATGAAGAAAGTACTGTAGTCATGTGTCTGATGTTTCGATCAGAGAGAAGACCACCCTCAGACGCCCTCAGACGCCCTCAGACGCCCTCAGACGCCCTCAGATGCCCTCAGACGCCCTCAGACGCCCTCAGATGCCCTCAGACGCCCTCAGACGCCCTCAGATGCCCTCAGACGCTTGCTGTATCGGGGATATCCAGCCCACTTACTGTCAAAAGCACTCAACCTCCTGTTTCAGTGAGACAGCTGAGCTGAACTATCTGAAAGGCCTTGTTGTGTAGTGAACTGAACTTGAATACAAACTCAAAGACAAAGACACCTCTGCACCGTTCTTTCATTTTTATGTCTCCTTTTCTCTGAGCCTGGGACCTACTGACACTTTTTCAGGGGTAATAGTTTTCTCTGCCAGGGTGGCCTGTACTTTTTAACTAGGTTGGCTAAAATAAAGTCCAGATGCAAGGAGAGGGCAAACATCTAGCAAAGTAAAACTACTATCCTGCTCTCTTGGGGGAACATCCTTTTCCCAGCTTCTAGGCCTTTGGGAGGCAAGGTTGTGTTAGTGACCTGAAGGGGAAGAGACCAGCCCCCCACCACTCACACACACCAGGCACAGCAGCCTCCAGAGAATTAGGTCTGTCAGGACAGCAGCACATCCATGAGCTGCATATCCCCCAATGTCCTTCATGTTATATTATCATTGACCCAGAGAACACACAAGGTTCCATACAGATAGTTCCATATAGACAGGTTCCATACAGATAGTTCCATATAGACAGGTTCCATACAGACAGGTTCCATACAGGAGGATACGCCTCTGTGACATCACATGCATACCCTCTATTGGAGGATAAGCTCAGTGGGCGTGACCCCACAGTGACTTGTGCCTCTGTGACATCACATGCATACCCTCTATAGGAGGATAAGCTCAGTGGGCGTGACCCCACAGTGACTTAGAGTCACTTAGTGACATAAGGGAGAGCTGAGATGTATTTTTAACCTCCTGAGTCCTGACCCCATTAGCTGCATTGGATTTTTGATTTCTCTTTGCTATTTGGGATTACTTCGGAAAACTAAGTACGAATATATATATATATTTTTAAGTAGAAAATTGTTTAATTATGTCCTCGCATAAGGTCAATCTTTCTGTTAACACAATAAAGTCACCAACTTGTAATAAAGTATTTGTCTTTATTTGAATGCCTATCATGGCTGTGCAAAACTAAAATGTCTGCAGAAAAACATCCTTCCAGCACAGAGGTTGCCTGTTCACCCAAAAACACGTAAAAATATGTATGATTTATAGTATTTATTATTGATATTTATTATTGATATTTATTGTTTATATTTGTATTGTATACCACACCCAATAACTATTTAGACTCTTGTAAACTAGTATAGTGTCTTCCCTTATCTTCACCTCAGAAAACGAAAAGATTAACCCTGTCCTCGCACAAGTGCTTCAACTTTAGCAACACTGTACTTTGTTACTAATGCAAAAAAAAAAATCAAACCTGCATGTCTTTACAAACATCAAAGGGTCCTAAGCATAAATCAACAAGTTTCATCCATACAATTTGATGAGGTTTATTACTTTGGCCACGTTTGTCTCGGGAGTGCTGGTAGGAGGATTTGGTTGATTTGCTAGCCATCTTGTATTGACAGGAAGTCGATTTTTCTTCTTCTACTACGACAAAATTGTAGCTTAGGTGTCCCCAAGTGAGGACAAGAGGTCTGAGTTCAGCAGAAATAAGGATTCTAGTATAGAAACTGCAAAATGTGATGTCCTCGCAGGAACCCCAGGGGACTCGGGAGGTTAAAGTGAACATTTACAAAGTGTAGATTAAGAAGCCGCTGAAGGTGTTGTGGTTGGCTGAATTGTCCCAGATTGTGCGCCCAGAGGGGAGTTTCATGTAGACCCTGTCTCCAGGCTGCAGCTCCAGGACCAGAGCGTTGGACATGTAGGTGCGGCGGTCGTTGCTGTGTGTGTTGTGTGTCTGTGTGCATGCATGCATGCGTGCATGTGCCTGTGTGTGGGTGTGTGTCTGTGTGTGTGTGTGTGTGTGTGTGTGTGGGGGGGTGTCTGTCTGTTGTGTGTGTCGTGTGTGTGTGTGTGTCTGTCCACGCATGTGTGCATGTGTCTCTGTCTGTCGTGTGCATGTGGGGCTGTTTGGGTGTGTGTGTCTGGTTCTGTTTGTGTGTGTGTCTCTTGTTCATGTGTGTGTGTGTGTGTGTGTGTGTGTGTGTGTGTGTGTGTGTTTAACCTTTTTAATTTAAGCCTAAACCAACCCACCTTAACAAAGTTGTTTTACCTGTCTAAACATAACCAAACATGTTTTATTTGCCTGAACATAACCAAATATGTTTTATTTGTCTAAACATAACCAAATATGTTTTACTTGTCTAAACATAAGCTGTTAATTTCTGTCTAGACGACATAACATAATGTAGGCCAATCACAACATAGTTTGTTGTTAGCTAGTGTTTAGCTGTGCGTCAGTGCAGACAATATCGCCATCTCCTGGGTAAAACGGGTAACTGTCCACACTGAGGGCCTGACTGACTGTCATGTGTTTTTACAGACTCACCACATTTGTTTCACCTTTCCTGACACAGATCAAACCAGCATCCACTGACACAAGTGAAGGACAGCTTGAAGTGGAGAGCAAGTCATTGTAACTTTACCCAATTTAGAGGTTAGTCACATTCACATAGCACTCCCAAATCTCACTCCACAAGACTCTTTCTGTTTGTTTGGCTCTTAATACATGTTTTATTGAGAATTCAAAAGACTGTTTTACTCAATGTTCTTATGAACACACTCAGTGAGTAGCCCTTTGAAGCTATTTACTGGCTTACCATGTTCTTAAAATCTAGGCCCTAGCCCGGCCCGGGCCCGAGACAATCCCATACCCAGCACCGGGTCTCGGGACCCGTCGGGTAGCAGACCTCTGAGGGAGCGTGTCTCTTGCTCTGTACAGCCTGACAATGACACAGAGCTGTTGTGATGATGAAAATGTACTTTTGGAAAAACATTTCTTAAAAAATAATAATAATAATAAAAAAAACGCTTCAGCGAGCATAACAAGCCCTACCCGACCCGAGCCATAATTGTTTATTTAAAAACCAGGCCCTACCCGAAGTCTGAACAATCCTTACAGTATCTTGATGGTTTAATGTCTGCAGTCTGTGATGATGAATCAAATCCATTACAGCAGATCATGTGGTACGTGGCACACAACAACTTCTGTAGTCAGGTGTGGCAGAGGTCAGCAACCTATGGCCGGGTGCCACCTCTGGCTCGCGAAGGGGTAACTTGTGGCACAGCAGTGCACAGTAGCAATCAGTGCACAACTGAATTTTTTGGTAGGAATGTTGGAGTGCCCTGCCAAATTACCATTTCACAGTCATTTGCAGTTGCGCGGCATGTTATTTAGGATATTTAAATTTTATAGTAGTGACCCACTCCTGTCTCTGATGCTCTCATTTAAATGGCCTGATTTTGGATGGAATAATATTACACATCTGTTGGAGATTTACATTGTGATGTGCGAGTCATTAATCTTGCTGTGGCACACTGATTGACAAGCAAATTTGAAAATGGCACTTCATCTCAAAAAGGTTGCCGACTCCTTTTTTTTTTTTTACTACCAAAGAGGATTTGGGCCATATGTGAAAAATGTATTTGAGTTCTGAGAATAAAGTCAGAATTCTGAAAATAAGGTTAGAAATAAGAATTCTGAGTTTAATGTTAGAATTCTGGAGGGGAAAAAGTCAGAATTCTGAAATTAAACTCAGAATTCTCAGATTAAAGTCAGAATTCTGAGGGGGAAAAGTCAGCATTGTGATTTTAATCAGCATCAAAGGGTTGGAATTGGGGAGTTAGATCACCATATGATTCCCGAGCGCGGCACTGCTGCCGCTCACCGCTTCCGTAGGGGATGGGTCAAATGCGGAGAACAAATTTTGCACACTCAGGTGTGTGACAATCAGTGGGACTGTTACATGTGACAGCATTGATGATGTCATTGATGATGTCACTGATGATGTCACCGATGTACCGAAACTTGAATGTCCTAGTTTTTATTTTCTGACTTCAAAGTTGGGTCACATCATGTGAAAAAAGGTTGGGAACCCCTGGTGTAAGGAGTAGGCCTTATAGAACCCCTGGTGTAAGGAGTAGGCCTAATGGAACCCCTGGTGTAAGGAGTAGGCCTAATGAACCCCTGGTGTAAGGAGTAGGCCTAATGGAACCCCTGGTGTAAGGAGTAGGCCTAATGAACCCCTGGTGTAAGGAGTAGGCCTAATGGAACCCCTGGTGTAAGGAGTAGGCCTAATGAACCCCTGGTGTAAGGAGTAGGCCTAATGGAACCCCTGGTGTAAGGAGTAGGCCTAATGGAACCCCTGGTGTAAGGAGTAGTAGGCCTAATGGAACCCCTGGTGTAAGGAGTAGTAGGCCTAATGGAAC
>NW_028152102.1:191960-242625 GCF_964638095.1 Poromitra crassiceps
AATATCATTTTATTCTTATCATCATCAGCATCATCGTTGTTTATTTTGTGATGTGATCTTTGTTGTTTATTTTGTGTACTGGTGTGGACTACTTAGCTATTTGTTGTGGCATGTCTTATAGGCCTTTTGAGCTGTAGATCCAAATTTGTACCAAGCTATCCCAGCAAGCAAAATTACGTCATGATAAAGTTCATTTAGCAACTTAATACATAAAATATGTCCAGATTAACAATTATGCAACATTAAAAAAAACTACCCCATCCAGGATTTGAACCCAGGTGTCCCTTGAGGAAGCACAATATTTTAACACTGTGCTAATCCTCCTCAAAATAAAATTCTTTGGCACTACATCTAACCATAGCACTTCCGTATTCCTCTGCACAGACGACAGCTATCAGGTTTGGGTGACAGTGACACAGCAATTACGAAGGAATTGTTTGTGTTTGAGTTGAGTGGCTTTTATCACATCATCTATCAGTTTCAGGGAAGTTATTTTAATTAAAGGCTATTGAACTTCTGTAAAGTACTTTCCTGTCATTATCTAAACTTTTCATCACTCATTCACCTATGCTGGCAAACTCCATCCATCTGGCACTCCCAGCAGGTTCAAACCAGTTCAGTTGAAATTCATTTCAGTTCAACTTTATTATGATCACAGATCCCAGCCAAAAGAGGCACAGCAGAGCTCAACAGCAGGGTATTTGCCGGCTCTTGAAAAGTATTAAACGTTGATACATCAATTTAGGGAAAATGAAGGCCCTTAAAACGTCTTAAAAATTCTTAATCGCCATTTGAGAGGTATTGCATTTTGTAGCTATTGTGCTGATGGTGTTAAATGGGCATATGATATCGTTCCATATCGATCACAGACCGCTGAATTGAATCAATATCGTATTGTGGCAGACTTTGTGATATCAGCTAATATTGTATCGTTGTCCAAAGAATCGATATAATATTGTATCGTGATGAAACTCGTGATTTACACTCCTATCGCCCATGTGACAAAAGAGTGGTCTTGAAAAAGTCTTAAAAAAGGGTTAGACTAATTTCATGAAGACTACTTCTGCAGCCAATAGAGAGCCGCAGGAACGAGTCTGGAAATCATCGATGCTAACACTCCTGGTCCTTCACTGTTTTCGCCTATGGGATTTTTGAATGGGTTTTTGGCGCGATGCTTCTAATAAGGTCTCTGGGCAACGCAAGCTTAATCAAACGCGAACCAGTGTTTAGTAATATCATCTTCACACATGAGGACCACTTTTGTGAGTTTTTAAGCTTTTACGTGCCGTTAAACGGGCGGCTAAAAAACGATTTCAGATTTTTTTTAAACGATTTCAGACGGACAAGCCCGTCTTTTATTGTCACACGGTTACACATCAACACATGCACGGAGGGCCACAAACACACACATGCTGACGGTGGCCGGTGAAATTTGTCCTCTGCATTTAACCCATCCTGGCTTTGTCCTTTCCTCCGGAGGGCAGGCCAGGAGCAGTGGTCGCTTTCTCGTACAGCGCCCGGGGACCGACTTCGGATGTTGTCGTCACTGGTCGGATGACGATGACGATCTGATCTTCTGCATGTTTTTAGTGGGGGGGGCCATATACGGAGGAACCCCCCTGGGGGAGCACGGGGAGAACATGCAAACTCCACACAGACAGAAAGGCCCTTACGACGAGATACCCCACCTGGGCAGTAGGCACTGAAGATATGGGGGGAACACAACCACAGCGCCCGCAGTGTCCCACGCGAGAATCGAACTCAGGACCTTCTGACTGCGAGGCGACAGCTCTACCACTGAGCCACCGTGCCAGCTAGCAAACGGCTAAATGAGACTACACTGTTGAGTCGACGGGGATATTATACTGTACGTCAATAACGTCATCACTTCAAAGGACGAACACGGAAATTATCTTTCCCTCACCTGGTTCAGCCCGTTCAGCCCGGGGTAATCAGTGCACAGCAGCGCACACATCAACAACAGTCCAGGTTGAGTGCTGACGTGACGGGGAAGCCTATACGACACTGTGTGTACTTCTGGATTAGCTTAGCACGAGCACGAGCACTTTTTACTTCTAGGGCTCGCATTTACGCTTCAAAACTCATGAAAGTGGTCCTCATGTGTGAAGATTATCCGGGTGAACTCTGGTTCGCGTTTGATTAAGCTTGCGTTGCCCACAGACCTCATATCCGAACTCATCCTGGACAATAACATTGATCTTCTCCTCCTCACTGAAACATGGCAACAGCCCCTGGACTTCTACTCACTCAATCAGCCCCCCCCCCCAACTACAGTTACATCGCCAAGCCCCGCCTCTCTGGGCGTGTGGGGGGGTCTCGTCGTTTTTTCTTCTTTTTTTTCCGTTTATTTGTCAGGGACAATGCAAGAGAACATTGTAACAAGTTACAGGAACATGAAACATATGCGATGCATATAGGATATCTAGCCAAGGCTAATTTGCAATCCCTGTCCCTGGGTAGGCTGTTCTCCATAAACAATCTCTAGTCATCAATGAACTCAACCTCAACCTCCCATCCCTGTCCTCCTTTGAACACCTTGCCTTCTCTCTTCCCAACTCCATCACTGCTCTTCTTCTTTACCGTCCCCCCAAGCCCCACCCCTCTTTTCTGTCTGAACTCTCTGAACTCCTCACCATCGCTTCTTCTCTTTCCTCCCGCCTCCTTCTCACCGGTGACCTGAACATCCACGTTGACCAACCCGACTCCCCTCTGACATCTGACTTCCTCTCTCTCCTCGACTGTTTTCACCTCACCCAGCACATCAACTTCCCCACCCACACCAAAGGCCACATTCTCGATCTAGTCTGCTCTTCCTCTCTACCCATCTCCAACCCTCACCCTCTCTTTTTCCCTCTCTCTGACCACCACTGCATCCTCTTCTCTGCTCCCCTGCCCCCACCCCACCGCCCCAACAACCGCACCATCTCCTTCCGTAACATCAAATCCATTGACCCACCCACTCTCTCCCAGACTATATCCTCTGCCCTCCCCCCCCTGACTCCGCCCCCTCCTCCCCTGACGACTATGCCACCCTCCTCAATTCTGCACTCACTGACTCCCTTGACTCCCTGGCACCCCTGAAAACCTCCACAGTCTCATTCACCTCCTCCTCTCCCTGGTTCACTCCCCAACTCCGCACGATAAAACAGCCTGGCCGGCAACTGGAAAGACTTTTCAAGAAAACCCACCTCACTGTCCACGCCGAACTCTTCAAACAGCACCTCTCCTCCTACCGTGATGCACTCCAAGCCGCCAAATCTGCCCACTTCTCCACCCTCATCAACAGCACCAACAGGAACCCGCGCACTCTCTTCTCCACTGTTAAAAAGCTCCTCCAACCCCCGGACAATAACACACTCTCCTCCCCTGAACTCTGCAACTCATTTCTCCACGCCTTCAACAGCAAAATCTGCAAAATCCAGTCCTCCCTGACTGCCTCCATTGCCAACCCCTCCGCCCCCAGGCACATCATCTTCCCTCCCCCTGACCTCCCCCCTCCCTCACTGCCTTCTCCCCTGTTGACTCCTCCCTCATCACCGTCATTATCACTGCCTCCAAGTCTTCCACCTGCTCCCTCGACCTTCCTCCCCACCCCCCTGACCAAGGCCTGCCTCCCCGCCCTCATCCCCCACCTCACTGCCCTCTTCAATCAGTCACTCTCCCAAGGTCACGTCCCCTCTGTCTACAAACTCCCTCCAGAACCCACCCCTCACCCACATCGAAAACTGCATATCCGCAATAAAAACCTGGCTAACCCACAACTTCCTCCACTCAACAGCGACAAAACTGAACTCCTCCTCATTGGCACCAAATCCACCATCAATAAAACCGGACCCATCACCCTCACCATTGACGACTCCACCATCACCCCCTCACCCCTGGCTCGCAACCTTGGTTTCATCCTGGACCCCACCCTCTCCTTCGATCCCCACGTCAGCTCTGTTGTTACAACCTCATATTTTCATCTCCGCAATATCGCCAAAGTCAGACACTGCCTCCCCCCCCCCTGCTGCTCAATCCCTTATCCATGCCTTCATCTCCTCCCGCCTCAACTATTGCAACTCCCTCCTCACCGGCATCACCTCCCGTTCCCTCCATAGACTCCAGATGGTTCAAAACTCAGCTGCTCGCCTGCTCACTCACACCCGGTCCCGCGATCACATCACCCCTGTCCTCCACTCTCTCCGGCTCTCTATTCCCAATTCACGTTATATCACCCCATGCATTGCTTTGCACGCCCCCTTTCATTCATGCCTCTCTCCCCGTCCATTCAGTCTCCTATGCTTCCCCTCTCTGACAATAGCCAATCAGCTCACACTATTCCTTTCTCTCGCCTTTCCAATATCCAATCAAGCCATTCCTTTCCCTCGCTTTTTTGCTGAGCCAATCACCTAGTATATTAGTGTCCATGTTTTTACTATGTCGTTACTCACTTATGTGCTGTCACCCTCAGTTGCTGATCATCATTGCTGAAGCAGTTGTTTCGCCACACCTCCTCCCCTGACCACCACCAACGTCATGACTCCTGAAGATTTACTGATGCCCTCGTCTAACATCTCATGAGGAGGAAAGGGATGATCAAAAGCTGCTCTGGTTAGATGGGGCTACAACACTGGCCCAAACACCTGTGAATGTGGAGAAGCAGACCACACTATGGAACATTGCCTTTTCTGCCCTCTACTACCCAACCCTTGCAGCTCAAAATTGCTTGCAGAGTTCAATAAAAATGCAAAGAACTGTCTAAAGAAAAGGGAAACTATCATGACCATCATGCTTCGAAGAAACGAAAAGAAGAAGAATCTCAGGAGGAGCGTCATTATATCATGGAGTCATACACCAAATTGAATTTGTTTATTCTATCCTTAATGTTTATTGAACCTTCCTATAGTCTCTCAAAATCAGTTATGATGATCATCGGCTTATAGCAGAGATGCTCGCGTCATTTTTCGCAAGTCCAACTCAAGTCTCAAGTCTTTGAGGGGCAAGCCCAAGGCAAGTCTCAAGTCTCTTCTGGATGAGCGTTCTATCACCTGGTGGATGATCAAGTTACCAGACCATTTTTATATAAGTTAACTTTGATATTACCTAGTGACAGACCTATCCGGGCGCATCTTCAGGTGCCTGATCACATTTTATGTGGTCGGTCCAGCATCCTTTATTTTGATACCGCAGACGTTGCATTTAGCTATTATTTTGTTTGGGCCTTGTGTGAAGTTAATATAGCCAAAGTCATGACAAGTGGCACAGCAGCTGCAGGTGCTGCCATGGTGTATTGCTGCAGCTTACAGTCACCTGTGGCTGCGCGTACCAGATGCATAAGGTTACGCATGATAATCCAGTTCGTCCGACATTTCCTTAACTCATTGAGTGCCAAGGACGGACATGTTCGTCATTTCAAATAGTAACGTAGAGTGCCAAGGACGGACATGTTCGTCAATTGCGTTTTTTGACGGTGGGGCGTCGATCAAAGCCTTCTGCCTCTGATGTACAAATATTATAGCTATTGGATGTGTGTAACCTATTTTACAGAACCCTTAGGTGGCGACAGTGCTCTCCACATAACAGAAAGGCAAGGAAAAAACAAAGAAGAAGTCGTTATGGAAACGGAAATCGCATCGCATCCGTATGCATCGATATCTGATCGATATGCTGAAGCACGTTACTGCAGCTGTGCCTGCAGCAGCCAATCTGCTCCCACAATTGAGCCGCTCCGTGTCGGTTGCGACAGTACATCCGCACATCCACACCGTGGAGTTGTTATTATTCTCAACTGGAAGCATCGTTGCCGGTGACAAACACACGCGGAACGCTGTAAAAAAGCAGGATGTCAAGCACCCTTCACTGTGCGCACAGCAAACTCAGCAGAGAGCCACCACAGACAGGAGGAGGAGTGTGCAGTTGAGGCGAGGCGGGGCGGGGCGGGGCGGGGGGGGGGGAGGGGGCACGCAGAGCAGCACACACACAACACCCAGACAGACCCAGGCAGCAGGACAGGATTGACAAACGCAAGCCAGAATATCCGATGCCCACCAGCAGCAAATCAAGACCAGCAAGAAGCTGCAACCAGCAGCGCACGCAGGGGCCAGCGCTGCTGGTTGTAGCTAAAAAATATTATTCTGCCAAACAGAATTCCCTGGCCTTCACTGTTTTATTGAAGGAAATTATTTTTGAGGTGTGACTACATTAGAAAAGATTAGCTTCAGAGTCAGTGATGTGCTTGAAATGTTTAATTTCACAAAAGGCCAATTATCTCAGCTTCTAGAAAAAAATTGCTGTTTTGGGATGAATCAAGCTATCTTCTCCCGCTCATAACTAAAGAACGGAAAATGGGATCAATAAACTTTTTTTTGCAGATGATAGAATAGAGTCTCATCGTTCTTTGTGCGTGTTCAGTGTTTACATAGTAATATCACACAATATTCTGTGGGCCTCGAGAAATCACTGAAAACGCTCTGAAACTCTGGCACTGGGAGCATCCGTCCTCCAAAAGTGGCTGGCACTCAATGAGTTAATGTTAATGCACCAAAAAATGGAAAAAATAAAAAATAAAAATAAAAATTGTTCACAAAGTCCCAAATCTCATGTCCAAGTCAAGTATAAAGTCTTTGAGGACAAGTCTCAAGTAAAGTCACTTGAGTGTGCAACTTAAATGGATAGTTCAGTTTTTTTTTTGAGTCGAGCCCTATTTGCTACTTACCAATGATGATGTTGATTGATTGAGTTGTTTTTTGGTACATTTTAAAGTAAAAATGAACCAATCTGGTGCACTTTGAGAGCAAAATGCAGAGGCTAGAGAATAAGAAACGCATGTGACTACTTTAAAATAATAAAGTGCATTAGTTAAAATTTCCCCAAAACACCACCTCATGACCTTGGGGGGTAAAAACGTGATGCTGTGTAACAACTTTTGAGAATTTGAGATTTGTGCAATTTTGACAGTGTTGACAATTGGATGACGAGCACTATTTTCTGAAAATAGCTCAGAAAAACACACTTCAATGCACCTAGACATCCCATACAATCTTATGTATCTATACGTTCTGGGTCTATACTAGAGAGTTTAACAAGGCTGTGATTATCCTAGAGCTCAGCTCACAATAGGGCATTTTATACAGTATAAGGTCAAAGAAAAGAAAATGTATTATCACATTTTGAAATGGTTACTATGAGGCCATATTTCATCACACATGAATGTGATTGGGCTGTTTGGATTCACAAGAGCTTTGTAGCCATAGAGACACTGCGTAACGCGTCATCATTCAGAAGCCACGCCCAAGACGGGGGAAAACGGAATCCCCCCCTCCAATCCTGGCATTCTCCTATGTCACGTGCATGGTTGCATGTTGCACAAAAAGGATTGTATATACGGAAGATGAACACTCCAACTTACTTCCTTGACAGCTAGATCCACATTTTTCTTCTCGCCAATTCTCAATGGCTTCCTTGTTTTGCTCAGGAGAACAAAAAAACTTTAACTGGCGATTTTGTACATGTGTACACAACAGCTTTTAGCTATGTTTAATTCAAGGAAAATGACGCTGGTGTGTGGAAATGAACGGAGCTTTTCCCCCGTGATGGGCGTGGCCTATTTCATGCAGTGTCTATACCAAATGTATACAATGCCATGACTGTTTTGTTTTCGGTACCACAGTGTGCAGAAATAGGGAAACAAATCAAATATAATGAGTTAGTCTAAATGGTCGGGGGGGCGACTAGGTACCCAATCGCGGGCCACATCTGGCCCCTGGGCCACGAGTTGAGTATCACTGGGTTAGACAATTCAGACAATACACACACACACACACACACACACACACCCATACACAGTACACACACACACACACACACACACACACACACACACACACACACACACACACACACACACACACACACACACACAAAGGAAAAGGTTTATATTACATGCAGCATACCGTCAGTGATGTTACTTATCCTCAGCAGCGGCTCCAGCCAATTGTGCCTGGGGGGGCTAAGGGGGGGCTTAGATATTTACAGCAGGGGCTAACTTTTTCTACATAAATAGACAGTGGTTCTCTTCTCAACCTGTGGTACAGGTACCACTGGTGGTACGCGGGGGCCCCTCCCTCTCATACATTCATATGGTGGTAATTTCTCAGGTACTTGTGTAAAAAGGTTGAGAAACACTAATATAAGAAATTATAATAATATGATAGGGTGTGAATTAGGCTCTACTATTAGACAAGGAGGGCCCACTGCTTTTCCTTTGAGAGCCAAATCGCCAACCCAACATTATGCATGTAAGTGCTTCAATGAGCTGAAGACTGACTGTGTATTTAGCCCTTTGTCACACTGTATATGTTGAGACTGATGAGTCCAGTTACACAAGGCTATATGCAGCACACACATTTAGATGGTAAATCAAGAGTTTATATTCACAATTTACACAAAAGATTTAAAATGTGCTATATTTTAGAGACAAATTAGGCTAATCACTGCATATAGGCTATATGTAAATACACAGTGCCACATACACATCCATTCATCAATAGTCTGTGCCAGAGTAAATTGATAGATTGCACTTTATAACAATCACGCCAGTGACAACAAGACTGTATAGTGACTGAGGCATTTTTTGATACTTTTATCAAAACAGTGTCCGCCCTGAGACTGGGAGGTTGTGTGAGTTCGATCACCAGGCGAGTCATACCAAAGACTATAAAAAATTTACACAGCAGAGCAGTCAGACAAAGAGGAGTGCACAGACACTCCCCCAGCCACACAGTCACACACAGACCCTCACCTGACGTTAGTCTGCCAGGACTCATGTCATGACATGTAGCTTTCTGCTCAGTCAGCGACAGACAGCGTGCTGTCAGTATGTAAAAAACAACGAAACAAGCCATGTGCCGCGTGTCCGTCGGTGTACAGCGCAGACAGCTCCCGAACAGAGAGAGAGAGAGAGAGAGAGAGAGAGAGAGAGAGAGAGAGAGAGAGAGAGAGAGAGAGAGAGAAACAAGCCTTGTGTGCAGCAGCCTACCTGGCTAACATCAGTGCGCTCGATCCTGTCCAGTCCAGTGTACAAAGCAAAATAAAGTATCTCCTTTGTGATGGCCATCAACATAAACGCTTGATCAATATAAAGGCGCGCGATACTAACGCTAGACGCTTGTTTTATGTCCATTTTCCGTAGATATTGACCTATGATATTGACATGTATGTAAGGAAATTTAAGTTCCGCGGACCAGCTGAGAGAGAGACGCTTTGAGATGGAGCAGGCCACTTTGAGCAGAGCAGAGGGGAGGTCCTTCTATCACACCATGCCATAATCACTTGCCAGTAGGGTGAGAACCCCTCCATAACAAATGGGCCGGCCCGGTGCTCAGACAGTGCTGTGCTGTGTTCAAGGACGCTGGGAATTTTCACTTCTACTATGATATTAGCCTAGTTTAGTTGTATACATTAAGTTTTTGTTTTTCTCCAAAGAAATTTCCAGGGGGGGCTTAGGGGGGGCTTGGCTAATTTCAGGGGGGGCTAAAGCCCCCCCTAGCCCCCCCCTGGCGCCGCGCATGCTTATCCTTATGGAATGAATGAATGGATATCATCTCCCCCGTTTCTCGTTTTAACATGATCATATTCAAGTAGCCTAGCATTGTCAAAACATGTTGTACAAGATTTAAAATCTAAGTAGCCTATAGGCTATTAGCCTAATTCATTCCAGGTAATGGCCACGGGTCAGGCTGGCCAATGAAAGAAGAGGCGGGGAGTGGACAGGGATTGAGTTTAACCACTGTGTGGTAGCCTATAGCCTACAGAAGATGTTGGGTGATGTAGAGAAGAAAAAACAAAACAATAAAAAGCTCATATTCATAGATTAGCTATTATTATAGATAGCTATTATCTTAAATCAAATAAGCATATAATGCAGGTCATCAAACAACTCAGATTTCATAATTGTAGGCTACATATAGGCAATATTTATAGTTCACATTTCATACTTCATAGGCCTACTTAATAACTATTGTGAGCATCATCATAAATTAAACTGCTCCTATTATTGTTTATTGTTTATTTATCCCCATTAGGTGCGGTCGAAACGACCGCTATTAGAATGGTAAATATAAACAATATTCAGAGCATATATTTAAATCCAAGCCATTTGCATAACATCTTGCGCATTTTATACCTAAATGGTGAATGGAAATATCGATTGCCTTGTTCGGGTGCACTTGTCGCACTGTGTTGCAACAATATTGGATTGGCTCTCCTGCGCCTGGCTGATAGCCTACAACTTCATTCATAACGTTCCACTTCAACGGAATTGTACTGGACTAACGTTTTATCCTTGAAATGGAGTTTGATGAGCAGCGAGATCGGGATATATGGCAGCAGGCATGCAGGCTTGTTTGGTCAGACTGATCGCCTAATCAGCAGACAGGACATGACTGAAATCCTCGCAGACGCAGCACAGCGTGACTGCTGCTGCTGCTCCAGAGGACATGTGGCCAGTCAGTCAGTCAGTGTTAATTGGCGTGAGAATTGTTTGGGCAGAGTGAGCGCGTGAGATTCAAGGGCGTCGTTTTGGTGTCAAAGTTGGTAGGGTCGAGGACGGCATGAGGGGAGGGTGTTTCGGTGGCGAAAAAAAATTGAGGTTTTTGTTTTACCTTTTTTAGTGGGTCATCCCTATGTTCCCCGGGTCCTATGTTACCCGCTTTTCCCAAATAGGGTCCTATGTTCCCCGCTATGTTCCCTGGGAGAGGTTAGGTTTTGGGTTAGGGTCTGGGGGAGGTTAGGTTTAGGCGTGGGGGGTGGGAGAGGTTAGGTTTTGGGTTAGGGTCTGGGGGAGGTTAGGTTTAGGGTTAGTGAAAAACGGGGAATATAGAACCCGGGGAACATAGAACCCGGGGAACATAGACATGATCCCTTTTTTAGCCATATTTAGACGAATATCTCATTTTAAATCAACATTAGGATTATACTGTTGTGATGTCATTATTCAGTATCTTCTCCTTTTCTCAATAACTTTCATGTCACCACCTGTTCAGCTCTCCTGTCAGCATAATTGTAACTAACAAACACAAACTGGAGGTTTAGCCATCTAATCATGTTCTTTCACAAACAGCCAGTTTGGAAAGAAAAAATTGCCACTGAATCCCACACATCATACATCCTACATTTCTTCCTCCTAAGAGTTGCACAATCTTCAGTCAGATGTCAATTGCCACCATTTGACATCACCAATACACTGTTGTCATCGCGCAAGCACATGGCTACTTAATATGGACGTTAACCTCCATATTATAGCCATGTGCTTCAGCTGCGCGCTGTACTTTGCTAAATTAGCATAGATGCTAGCGGGACTTACCTGCTTGCTGCTGCTTGCACTACTGCACTGCTGCGTCACTGCTGCTTGCTGGTAATGTTAATCCCATGTCAGAAAAAGTCTCCAGATTTGTCGCTAACAGGAGGGTCTGTCTGCTGCGCGTGATTTCTATAACCCGGAAAACCGTGTGTGGGTGGGCGTTTGTTTGGTCATCAGCCAAATGAGCCAATCAAACGGGAGTTGGGCCAGTCCTGAATGGACTGGCCCATTCAGTTGTGAAAAACAGGGGTAAATGTAACTTTGAACATATTGCAAACTAATTTCACTCAATAATGGTCGGGTCAATTCTATCCTTGCAAAATATGGGAAGACAATCTAAATGACCTATATAACTGCACTCCAAAGATAATGCAAATAAGGTTGCTTAAAAGTTGGTAGGGACAATTGGACACCCTGAAATGTTGGTAGGGTCCGGACCCCACCAACCCTACCCAAATCGACGCGCTTGGTGAGATTGAAGGTGAAAGAGTGTGTCACGCCAGAAACGTGTGAGTTGGCAACCCTGTGTAAAGGCCCGCAAAATAATAATAATAATTGAGCAAAGGAACTTGTGTAGCCGAGCGTTATAGGCTGCGCCTATAGACGGTTTTAACTTGACAACAAAAACATTCTAAATTGAACCCCCGCTCACTTCCTGTTGCAGTGTTTGCTATGGACATAAAAGAAAAAAAAACATTCAAGTGCAGGACTGACCATTCCGTGAAAACCGTCTATACAGCTGAGCAGCGAAAACAAAAGTGTCGAGTGAATATTTCTGCAGTTTGCAGTGCTGTGGGGTTGCGCTCTGGTGAAAACCGTCTATACTTGGATATAAAAACCAATAAACGGAGTAAGCAAACAATAACTATTCTCATCATGAGACGCCAGCTTTATTGTTCTTCCGGTTCTCCTATAACCTAGAGTCAAGCCCCCCACAACTACAACCAAACACTTCCGTTTCCTGCCTTCAACATAAAAGCCTACAGTGCTGTCTAGAACGTAAACATCAATGATATAGCATAGCACCTTCATAAAAATAGCTTACACTTGCATTGATCAGAAGTGACAACTAATCAATCCATTGCAACACCAGTGCACAGCAATACTGCCATTTTGGCCTGGAGGAGACACCTCTGATTGGCTGCCATGGTTCGTGTGCTGTTGTGATTGGCCAACAGCGGCGCTGTCAAAAGTAAATGTGTCAACTCTTACCTCTTACCTTCAACACTCTTTCAGCCGCCCTAGCCTCCCTCCACCTCCCACAAAGTGTTTAGTGTGTGTCAATGTGTAAACAGTAGCTACAAGTCAAGTCTGCTGACTGACTGACTGACTGAAAGATGAAGTGGATTTATCTCTCTGGCAATAAAAGAAGAAGAAGAAAACGTGAAAGTGAACTGACACAAACAGCGGTCAGGTAGGCGAAACGTGTTCACTTCACTCAGTCACCATTGTTGCACTGTCGGTTTGTTGTTGTCACTTCTGCAATGTCTAACGCAGCTATGCATATCTCCCTAGTCTGTCTGTCAGTGTTTGCTTTTGCTAACCTAGCTACATTAGCTGCACATGTTTAGACTGCTATAGCCTACCACGTCAAAATGATAAAATGACACTAGCATTTAGCAACTTATGAAGACCAGGCAGAAAAAAACGAGACTGGATCATTGCACGCCTGATGGATGGATGGATAGACAGACAGACAGACAGGCAACAGATAGATAGACAGATAATAGATAGATACATAGATACATAGTCTATGTATCTATTATCTGTCTATCTATCTGTCTGTCTGTGTATGATAGACAGACAGACAGATAGATAGACAGATAATAGACAGACAGATAGATAGCCTACATAGTCAGACAGACAGACAGACAGACAGACAGATGATAGATAGATAGATAGATAGATAGATAGATAGATAGATAGATAGATAGATAGATAGATAGATAGATAGATATTCTCAGAGAGGAAATTAGGCTATATTCACATTTGGTGGTGGTGCACAAAAAAAGATGCAATAACAGGAAAACACAAACAATAACAAGGCCCAAAAATGCATTGACAATCATAAACGAGACAACATTTAGTCTATCAGACTCAGTCAAGGTTTAGTTAAAAGTCTGGACTACTGCATGATGGAAAGCAATGGAGTGACATTGACTAAATAGCTATTGATTAAATATTAAATTAAACATGCTGACCATACTGGGCAATATGGATGCACATTGCTCATTAAATAATGACCATCAAGTATTGCAGCCAAGTCATATAAACCGTATTGGTAACCCTTTATTTTACAGGTACCCTAGTTACATAATATGAACTATTTGTAATTACACATGAACACCAAATGTATAAATGAAGTTCATATGTAGTTACATTGTAACAGACCTGTAAAATGGAGTGAGTCTGTTCAACTGTTAGTTCATATGTAGTTACATTGTAACAGACCTGTAAAATGGAGTGAGTCTGTTCAACTGTTAGTTCATATGTAGTTACATGGTACCGGACCTGTAAAGTGGAGTGAATCTATTCAACTGTAGTTCATATGTAGTTACATGGTACCGGACCTGTAAAGTGGAGTGAGTCTATTCAACTGTAGTTCATATGTAGTTACATGGTACCGGACCTGTAAAGTGGAGTGTCTATTTAACTGTAGTTCATATGTAGTTACATGGTACCGGACCTGTAAAGTTGGAGTGAGTCTGTTCAACTGTAGTTCATATGTAGTTACATGGTACCGGACCTGTAAAGAAGCTCTGGCCTGGGACAGAGATTGCTAAAACCCAGTGGTGGATTCGAACCACTGAACTTCAGATTGCAAAGCAGGCGTCTTTAACCACTCAGCCACGAGGGCTTTCCAACTTTCTTAGTGGAGTTTGAGAGGATAACTGTATGTCAGTCACATGTAGTTGCCACTTCATAGCACTGGGTTTTTCACCTAGATCCCTGAAATTACTGACCAGCCTGAAGTGCACTATGGTGTTGAACGCTGAGCTGTAGTCCATGAACAGCATTCTCACCTATGCCCCTCCCCTCCAGATGGGAGAGGGCGGTGTGTAGCCCCTCCCCTCCAGGTGGGAGAGGGCGGTGTGTAGCCCCTCCCCTCCAGGTGGGAGAGGGCGGTGTGTAGCCCCTCCCCTCCAGGTGGGAGAGGGCGGTGTGTAGCCCCTCCCCTCCAGGTGGGAGAGGGCGCTGTGTAGCTCCTCCCCTCCAGGTGGGAGAGGGCGGTGTGTAGCTCCTCCCCTCCAGGTGGGAGAGGGAGGTGTGCAGGATGTGGTCGATGGCGTCTGCTGTGCTCCTGTTGGGACTTTATGCAAATTGCAGGGGGTTGAGGGGGGGGGGGGGGGGGGGGGATCATGGGGCAGGTGAGGGATTTAACCAGCCTCTCAAAACACTTGCTGGCTATGAGAGTTGCCTGGCTATGGGAGTGAGGGTTATGTGGCCCCAGTCATAGATCATCAATCATTTCCAGCTCAGCTTGAGAGACAATAGAACGGAGTTTAGAAATATTTCTAAGATGAAAAAAGGAAGTACGGCTCACACTCTTAATATGTTTATCTAAGCTCATATTTTGGTCAAAAAACAACTCCAAGGTTGCTGAGATTGGTTCGCACTGAAGAGGAAAGAGACCCCATACATTGCGCCACCTTAGGAATGATACTGCGTCCGGGGCAACAATAAGGACCTCAGTCTTGTCGGGATTCAACTGGAGAAAGTTGGCTGACAGACAGTTGAACAGGACAGATAGATTGTCCATTTTATCTGGCTCGAAAGAGCCTTGTGTCTTGTAAGCCCAGACGGGCTGGGCACCATGAATATGGTGCATGACACAGAAATAAAATCTATCTATCTATCTATCTATCTATCTATCTATCTATCTATCTATCTATCTATCTATCTATCTATCTATCTATCTATCTCCAATGTTGACAGCTGTATAAGGGGTCTCTACCCCATTCAGTTCGGGCATGTCATTTCCGGCAGGTGAGCTGAAAAATAGGCTTAGGGATGACCAGGTTAAGTACATTGAGAGCAACATATACCAGAGTCAAATTCCTACTTGGCCAATAAAGCAGATTCTGATTCTGATAGTTTGAGACGGATGGCGTTAACATGACACAATCCACAGTTTGAACCCCCCCCCCCCCCCCCCCCCCCCCCACACACACACACACACACACACACACCCAGAATGAATGGCACGCTAAAGAGAAACAATACACACTCAGGTTTGAGTGAAACAACAATTACTAAGGAATTGTTTGTGTTAGTTTGAGATGAGTGACTCCATCAGAACATCAGTGCCAGTGAAGTTATTTTAATTAAAGACCATTGATCTTCTGCCAAGTATGTGATCGGCATCATCTAACAGTATGTTGCCTATCAGGTTCAGATGAAACAGCAATTATGATGGAATAGTTTGTGACGGGTGGCGTTTTCCACATCAGGACAATTGGTTCCTATTTTTATTATCGTCATTATTATTATTATTATTATTATTATTATTATTATTATTATTATTATTATTATTAGTAGCACTAGTAGTAGTTTAGTATTATTATTTAAGATTTATTTCCCCAGGGAGGGCCATTACCACTATAATCCAAACTATTTCAGCACTTTACCTTACCGGCAAACCATCATGTGAGTGAAAATCCTGCGGTGACCTCAAGTCAACTGGTGTTTATCATGGAGGGGGCAGATCAATGTTCAGATGCACAAGACCATGGCTGACCAATTCAATTTGGGGCCCGCGGGCCAAGTATAGCCCTCGCTCTGTTACACACACACACACACACACACGCACACGCACGAGATTGTGGAACCGTCTATCTAATATGTCAGAGAGTAGAGTTGCAAAACAAGTGTTTAACTGGGATAAAGCACATAACTATCCATGGTGTAATAATATGAATGCTGTGTTCAGGGAAGCTGACAACAATTTATTTTCAGAAACAGTTTACGTTGTAGTGTTCGCTATATTAAACATAGGCTATTTCTTGACTATAAAGAAAAATGGGCCAATGACATCTGGCTCAAACCAAAACTCAGAACATTATGTTCAAATTAAAAATATGTTTAGTCCAGAACCCTATGTTACTTTACCCTTGGATAGATCCAGAAGATATTTATGTGCCCAGTTGAGAATGGGTACCCTCCCTTTGGCTATTGAGGTTGGCAGGTTCAATTCTATTGCTGAGGAGGACAGACTTTGTACTGTATGTGAATTAGGTGTTGTGGAAGATGAATTTAATTTTTTGTTTCATTGTACGCTATATGAGGAACCAAGATTGTCTCTATTTCAGTTAATGCAAAATAAGAAACCTGAACTTTTTTGGTCAGTTGATGATGCTAAGTTGGAATGGTTATTCAGAGATGAAGTCTTCAGTTTGGCCAGGTTTATTGGGAGTGCTTGGAAACTCAGAATGGAGAAGTTGTTCATCTGAATATACAACTCTGTCTTGTCTTGTTTATGTTTGAGCTTTTTGTAGCTTGTTTGTTGATTTGTTTGCTGATTTGTTTGTATTGTTGAACTTAAATGATTTGTAAGTAAGTAAGTAAAATGTATTTATATAGCACCTTTCACAGAGCAAGGTCACAAAGTGCTTCACAGTTCACATCATCAAATGCAGTTAAAACAATGAATCATACAACAATGAATCATACAACAATGAATCATACAACAATGAATCATACAGAAACACACATGCAACACAGGTAATACACAGTGATAAACAAGAGGCTAAGTAAAAGCCAAACTGAAAAGATGCGTTTTTAGCTGCTTTTTAAAAATGTCGATGGAGGCAGCACATCTTAAGGCTAGTGGAAGGGCGTTCCACAGATTGGGAGCAACAGACTGGAAAGATCTGTCACCTTTAGTTTTAAGCCTCGAGCGAGGAACAGCTAGTAGGCCCTGATCCGAAGACCTAAGTGACCTGCTGGTGGAGTAAGGAAGTAATAGATCGCTGATATAGGCAGGTGCCTGACCATGCAGGGCTCTAAAAGTGAAAATAAGAACTTTAAACTGGATCCTAAATTTGATGGGCAGCCAATGTAAGTGAGCTAAAATGGGGGTAATATGGCATCTCTTAGTGGACTTGGTCAACAGCCTCGCAGCAGCATTCTGGACCACTTGTAGTCGGTCCAAAGACGCTTTGCTAAGGCATGTGAAAAGAGCATTGCAATAGTCCAAACGAGAAGATACAAAGGCATGTACAATCATTTCCAGCTCAGCTTGAGACACAATTGAACGGAGTTTAGAAATATTTCTAATATGAAAAAAGGAAGTACGGCTCACACTCTTAATATTTTTATCTAAGCTCATATTTTGGTCAAAAAACAACTCCAAGGTTCCTGAGATTGGTTCACACTGAAGAGGAAAGAGACCCCATACATTGCGCCACCTTAGGAACGGTCTTGTCGGGGTTCAACTGGAGAAAGTTATTGGCCATCCAGTCCTTAATGGCTGACAGACAGTTGAACAGGACAGATAGATTGTCCATTTTATCTGGCTCCAAAGAGCCTTGTGTCTTGTAAGCCCAGACGGGCTGGGCACCATGAATATGATGCAAGACACAGAAATAAAATCTATCTATCTATCTATCTATCTATCTATCTATCTATCTATCTATCTATCTGTCTGTCTGTCTGTCTGTCTGTCTGTCTGTCTGTCTGTCTGTCTGTCTGTCTGTCTGTCTATCTATCTATCTGTCTGTCTGTCTGTCTGTCTGTCTGTCTCTCTGTCTGTCTGTCTGTCTGTCTGTCTATCTATCTATCTATATCCAATGTTGACAGCTGCGGGGTCCCTACCCCATTCAGTTCGGGCATGTCATTTCCGGCAGGTGAGCTGAAAAATAGGCTTAGGGATGAACAGGTTAAGTACATTGAGAGCAACATATACCAGAGTCAAATTCCTACTTGGCCAATAAAGCAGATTCTGATTCTGATAGTTTGAGATGGGTGGCGTTAACATGACACAATCCACAGTTTGAACCCCCCCCCCCCACCCACACACACACACACACACACAACCTGAATGAATGGCACGCTACAGAGAAACAATACACACTCAGGTTTGAGTGAAACAACAATTACTAAGGAATTGTTTGTTAGTTTGAGATGAGTGACTCCATCAGAACATCAGTGCCAGTGAAGTTATTTTAATTAAAGACCATTGATCTTCTGCCAAGTATGTGATCGGCATCATCTAACAGTATGTTGCTTATCAGGTTCAGATGAAACAGCAATTATGATGAAATAGTTTGTGACGGGTGGCGTTTTCCACATCAGGACAATTGGTTCCTATTTTTATTATCGTAATTATTAGGGGTCCAAGCACGAAGTGCGTGGATCCCTATTGTATCTGTTCCGTTTATTATTTTTATTTTTATTATTCTCCGCTAAAACAGTATGCACGTCAAAAACCGTAAGGGGTACAGTAGCCAGACTTTGCACATAGGTTGTAAATGTGCCCCACTACTCAGAGACAAAAAATTACCCATATTGACCAGATGGTGGCGCTATAACAGACCATTTCACGTATTGGCCCATAACTGCTGAACCGTGAGGCGTAGAATCAAAATTCCACATCTGCTGGATTCCCTGGCTCAATACGCATCTATCCATATAGACCCCGCCCATTTAAGTCTGCTAGATTTTCCGCCATCTTGGACTTTGTCAATAACCTATTTTTGCTATCTCCTCCCAGGCCATTTGCCTGAATGAGCCTAAACTTTTTCTGTGCAATCTCTGGACTTACCTGACCTAAAGTTATGGAATTCATTTAGATACGTGAAACCGTTTTGAAATGATAAATGTCTAAACTTTTGATGACACATGCCCTGACACTAAACACACACAAACACACACACACACACACACACACACACACACACACACACACACACACACAAACAAACAAACAAACAAACAAACAAACAAACACACACAGACACACACATACACACACACACACATATACTAAAATGGCCACCACGGCTGTACTTCATCTCCCAGAGTGCTTCACTCCACACACAGGTGTCATACACACATACGCACGCACGCATGCACACACATGCACACACACACACACACACACACACACACACACACACACACACAAACAAACAAACAAACAAACAAACATACAATATCAATATCAATGTAAAACATACAATATCATGCAAAAACCATCTTGTATTTTCTCAAAAACATATTGTTGCCCAGGATGAGGATATATATATATATATACACACACACACACACACACAATGTCACAAACATATATATATATATATATATATATATATATATATAATGTATATATATATATATGTGTGTGTGTGTGTGTGTGTGTGTGTGTGTGTATATATATATACGTGTGTATATATATGTATATATGTAGATACAACGCCCATACTGACCACAATACTGACCACCATGCCCATACTGACCACCATGCCCTGACTGACCACCACGCTCTGACTGACCACCACACCCTAACTGACCACAACGCCATAGCTGACCACAACGCCCATACTGACCACAATGCCCATACTGACCACAATGTCCATACTGACCACAACGTCCATACTGACCACCACACCCATACTGATCACCATGCCCATACTGACCACCACGCCCTGACTGAACACCATGCCCTGACTGACCACCACACCCTGACTGACCACCACACCCTGACTGACCACCACGCCCTGACTGACCACCACGCCCTGACTGACCACAACGCCCTGACTGACCACAACGCCCTGACTGACCACAATGAAACCACAGATAAACTGGGGTCAGATATAACCTCTTCAGAGACATTCACTGCCTCTGAGTTAGGCCCTGCCCACTCCAGGGCAACTTCACAGCAGCCACATAAGTCATTCAGGTCAGGCCAGTCAGACCACATGCCAAAGCCAGGGGAACGACTGTCCAGCTTCCCGCTAGGTTTCGGCTTGAATCCCAGGAAGTTAGGATCTGACCCACAGAAGTGCAACTGTAATCCAGGTCACCAATGGTTACCATGTAAACATTAAAGTGGGCAGAAACATGTAGTAATGCAATGTGACTGACACCCCTATCAGCCAATCAGAGTGGGCTGTGTGGTAGAGCTCTGTTGATAGCTGCAGCAGGTGCCCTGAATCAATGAGATGAAGGTGACTGCTGGAGAAAGCAGAGCTGCAGGTTTGTGGAGCTGGTTTTAACATCTTACAATCAATTCAATCTATAATGTTTGAACTTGAACTTGCCAATACTTGAAACCTGTTGAATCTAAACTCTGAAGCTGAATTGGTGAGTTATTGTTTGTGTGTTTGCACCCCCCCCCCCACCCACCCACATTCTTGAAGTAATTTGTCCAACACTGACACACACACACACACACACACACACACACACACACACACACAAAACACACACACACACACACACACACACACACACACACACACACACACACACACACACAGACAGCCCCTGGTGCAAGAGATGAGCCAGGGAATGGGATTACTCTCACAAAAAACTACACTTCCCAAGATGCAGCAGCAAAATGGCCGCTCATTACCAGATTGAGAACACCTGAAAAGGAATACATTCTCTCAGTCATACATTCAAACAGACAGCAACCAGAAGCACCAAGCTCTACTCAGAGTTTAATTTCAAAGACGCCAATGGTCTGTGAATATGTTTACATTCCTGTTGTTTTAAAATGCTGCTTAAATGTTTGATGCAATGCTGCTTAATTTATTTGTTAAATTGCTTCAATTGGAAGGAACCATTGTATTGCAGCACTGATTTCATTTTTGTGTTTGCATCTTTGAATTCATATTGTGTTTTAGTTTAATAAGTTAAAAGCATAAGTTAAAAGTATAAATTACGAAAGAATAACACAAAGTTAAAAATGTTAAATTTATGTTTAAAACACTACTAAAAATGTGGACATGAATGTTTGAACTTGAAGTGATTGGTTGCGCCTTTACTGATCTGTAGATATCCACCGTGCCAATGGTGCCCTGTTGAATCTAAACTCTGAAGCTGAATTGGTGAGTTATTGTTTGTGTGTTTGCATCCCCCCCCCCCCCCGGGAAGATGGGTGGAGCTATGGAGCTAATGTATTCCTATCTTGTCTGTTTAATTAAAGCCAAGTAAGATGTTAAGAGTTTTGGCCTTAAAGGGACACTCCACCGAAAAACAATGCTGATTTATTTTGCACATCTCACACATCCGAAAACAGTTTAGCAGGCATTAATTTAGTTTGACACTTATTGAGTTGATTTGTGAAAGGTATAGTTTGGTTTATTTGAAGTGTGGTACTATGCGGTACTTGTAATGTCTAAACTTTTAATGCCACCTGCTGTGACACCCCCCCCCCCCCATTCCCCCCCCCCACACACACACACACACACACACACGTGTGAGCCACCTAATTGACTCAGGGCTTGGAGACTCGGACTCAAATTCCCATAATCCATCACTCCCTGGGTGGCTATTCACATGCAACCACCACCATTCTGAATGAAGGACGCCACTTCGAAAAAGTAAGTCTACTATATTTTTTTGCACCCTATGCCACAGTAGTGACATTAGATAAAACATACAATATCATGCAAAAACAAAATGCCACCTACTGAACCTTGGCCTTGAATCTTTGAATTTGAATTACATACTCCAGATTTTCTAAAGTCAACCTATATGCAAATAGTGTCATGTCAATGTGAAGTTATAAAAGCTAATCATACTACTTCCTATGACTAATTTGTCTGTTTATGCCATGCTCTTCCACAGATCAACATCACTTGCAAAGTAATCAAACTGGTAAAACCCACAACTGAAGCAACAACCTGAGCCGGCACCACCATGAATACAACAACCTTCCTCCTCAGTGATGCAACTGGAACCATTGACCTAGCTGTGTGGGGGTACTGTAAACCTGACATTGACGACTGGTACCACCTGACCAACCTATCCATACATGCATACAAACCAATACATATCTGACAACCACCCCAACCACAACATCAACACCCACCACTGCACTTGAATCATACACAGAACCACCACCACCCACCACTCAAAGCATCTATGGTGAAGTCTCTTCTGCCACCGTCACAAACAAGTACTTCTGTTTTTGGCACCTATCACTATTGTAAACCTTGACTCACATACAAATGTCACAAATGCAATCAACACCATAAAACAGAAACCGCAAAACACATATCCAATTCTCTCTGTCCATCAATAACCAGGAAACATCATACACCATCCCACTCGCACTTATCACACCACTGCTTACAAAATCACCAACTCAAATGACTACAGACGAAATGGAAGAAGCTATCCTCATGCTCAATCACATCTGAGTTGACATAATAGACAAATCATAGCCCTGACTCAGACTTGACTCCAAGACTCAACAGTCCCTCCACACAGTCCGGAAACCCCGACTCAGCCCCACACAAGGACAAAATGGATTGATATATTTTAAGTTTTTCATTTCATAAAAACTATTATTTGCAATAAAAACTTATTGTTTGAATCATATATCTGCCTCCTTTGCTGTCTTTTGTCCCAGTTTTTTATGCATTATATCCTAACTCCTTTAGTCAACCTTGAGCTTACACTTTTATTGCCAACTTGTAGATGTCCACTGTGCCCAAGCTTACCCTTTTAAAACATCTGAATAACAGACAAGTAACTTGTTAACTGATAACCTATTAAGCCACTAACAGTTTGACTTAAAGGGTGATTTACACAACCTGAATATTAATCTTGTTATATCTATACAGAGACACTATGAATGTACCATGTGGAGTATCTAGTAATAGTTAGGATTTTACATTAATTTCAAGACAAATGGTTCAAATTCTGGCCTTGTGCTTATGCAGACCAGATTTATGACTACCACCACTACTACAAAAGCATTGGCTTTTCATTGTGACAACCAATTACTTAGATCACCATTCAGGAACAGTTTGTTTAATCCTTTCCTCACTGAGCACATCTATAACCATGATCAGAAGTGTACAGTAGAAGCAGCACACTATCTTCATCCAATGGACTCGGAACACCACAAAAGCAACACCTCAGTAAGCTGTCCACTCATGGCTAACACATCTAAGCTTATCAGGAAGCTAGGATTTGAAATTATGACAGTTTGCCTAGAAAAAGTCCATTGCTTAATAAGCCTCTTTGACAGCCACCATTTGGCTTACCAACCACCACTGCTACTTACTACATATTACTTGCAAACTTGGTACACTTGTGCACCTATCAACTCTGACTAAATGTGCAATTCAGTGTCTATATTATCTGACATATAACCTCCAAGTCACCAGAAGCTTGGACCCCGCATCGCCGCTTGCGGCTATATTTATTATTATTATTATTATTATTATTATTATTATTAGTACTAGTAGTAGTTTAGTATTATTATTTAAGATTTATTTCCCCAGGGAGGGCCATTACCACTATAATACAAACTATTTCAGCACTTTACCTTGCCGGCAAACCATCATGTGAGTGAAAATCCTGCGGTGACCTCAAGTCAACAGTGTTTATCATGGAGGGGGCAGATCAATGTTCAGATGCACAAGACCATGGCTGACCAATTCAATTTGGGGCCCGCGGGCCAAGTACTGTATAGCCCTCGCTCTGTTACGCGCACGCGCACGCGCACACGCACACGCACACGCACACGCACACACACACACACACACACACACACACACACACACACACACACACACAGCCAGGCTCAGACTACATGAATAAATAGGATTTGCTCGCAGGCGACACATTTTGAGCGTGGGGTCTCTTGTAGTGTGACATCATCAAAAGAGCAGCGCCGGGGCATCTGGGACACCTCACGACACCCCGACAAAAACACTGCCAAGTCTTTTCTCAAGAGTCAAAGAGAAGAAGACACTGATGAAGGCTGGACGCTGAAATGTCCGTTGTGCTCTCTGTCCAATGGTGTAATGTAACTAAGTATTAATACTTAAGTACTTTATACACCACTGGCTCTGTCCCAGGTGACTGTGTGCTCTCTGTCCAGTGGTGTAATGTAACTAAGTATTAATACTTAAGTACTTTATACACCACTGTCTCTGTCCCAGGTGACTGTGTGCTCTCTGTCCAATGGTGTAATGTAACTAAGTATTAATACTTAAGTACTTTATACACCACTGTCTCTGTCCCATGTGACTGTGTGCTCTCTGTCCCAGGTGACTGATGAAGGCTTGACGCTGAAATGTCCGTTGTGCTCTATGTCCAGTGGTGTAATGTAACTAAGTATTAATACTTAAGTACTTTATACACCACTGTCTCTGTCCCAGGTGGCATAGTGAAAGGACATGGTGGAGTGCTGACCTGCTTCTTCCTTGTTTTGGCCCTGCAGCCAAGGTGAACGTTTGCTTTGAGTGTCGCTCGCATTCGCTGAGTTTGGATGAATTCTTTTCTCGCCTAGTTTGACAACTATTATGACGAGTTTTGTTTGACTTCAGCTTGAAGTGCGGAGAAACACAGAGCGTGCCCTCCCCGTAACCATAGCAAATCACTCAATCTCTACCTGTCTGATGAGAGAGAAGAGAGAGAGCTGCAGCAGCAGCAGCATGCACGCACAATGTCACAATGCATGCACGCACAGGTGCGTACGCGCACAGACACACACACACACACACACACACGCACAGACACACACACACACACACACATACACACACACACACACACACACACACACACACACACACACACAGCTGGCCCAGAGATCTTAACTCATCACATCATTTGACAACCTGTTGTTCGTAACAAAAGTTAATTGGGCAGAGAAATAAGAGCACAATGCATCTCTTGTGGTGATGGGAGTGGTGTTTGCCTGAAGGGGATTCCATTCAACCGCCTCATTGTCTCTGTGAACGGCAACATCTTCATCGAGTTCCTCATAGTTGACTTCACAGAAGTGAAGTAATGCAGCAGGCTGTTATGGTGGTGTCGATGTTTTCCAGGTGGCAGTCGTATCTTTTCATCAAACACCGCCATCTTCCCTTGAGACGACCAAATGCCCTCTGCACTGACATCCGTGCCCTGCTGAGCTGGCAGTTCAAGGTTTTCTGTTCAGTAGTTGCATGGCTTTCAGGGTATGGTTTCATCAACCATGTGAGGAGCAGGTAGGCAGCATCGCCTAACACCACCACCGGCACATCTACACCCACAATCCTCTCGGTGAGATTGGGGAACAGTGTGCCACTCTGATCCCTGTCTAAAACGCTGGAATTCCCAAACACTCTAGCGTCATGCACTCTGCCTGGCCGACCCACATTTATGTCCCAGAACCTGAGTCGATGGTCTACCACACCTTGCAGAATGACAGAGTAGAACCCCTTAGGGTTGAAATACCCTGCGGGGGTGTCTGGAGCTAAAATTCCAATATTCAATATTCCAATTGATGGGATATTCCAATATCCGATCAATTGCACCTCCACATTGCGGGAAACCCCAACGGTCACGGAAACCTTGCATGGCGATCTTAAATTCATGAGCAGATGGTGTTTTGATGTAGATGGAGAGCAACTTGTCCACAATTCCAGAGGCAACATGGCTGGTGATAGACCAATACCAAATAAATGGGAAATGGACCTAAACTCCACATTGGTGGCCAATCTCCAGATGCATATGTGACACCAGCTGGTGTTTTGATCCTCAATTAGGCCGAGGGCATTTTTCTGATTTTTACAGATTCTGAAATGGCAGACTGTAAGCTTTCAAATGATGTGTCACACATTGTAATCTGAAAAAAATTGAGGGAGCTATGCTTATTTGATTGTTCACAATCTGGGAAGGTCTGGGGAGAAGAAACCTGAGAAAACCCCTCTCAAAGATTGTGAACTTTTCACACCTGGATGAGCCAGGCAGGGGGGAGTTAACAATGGCTCCTCATTTACATTGACCACTCCCAAACCATTAAGCAGTCAGTCTCTGTCGCTGAGAATGACAGATGAGAGAGAGAGTGCACACAACTGTGGGTAATTTATTTTCACTATTATTCCACTATTATTCCATCCATAAGTAACAGAATAATAGATGGTCATGGGTGTCATACATTTCTGTATTAAAATATCTAAAAGCAAAAATGGGGGTCTGCGGTCTATTTTTAGGTGAAGTTTTGATGTGAAAGTTTGAGAACTATTGTCTTAAATGACCATGACCTTTTCCTTAAAGTTGTAAGCAGAAAACATATACCATTCAGTCAGTGAAAATGTGAAAATAAACTACAAAAATATTATCCTAAAAAGGCATTTATTATAACAAAAGGCATTTAATATAAAACCAATATTCAGTAATACCAGAGATGCTCACAAGTCATTTTTTGCAAGTCAAAGTCAAGTTTCAAGTCTTTGGTTCCAAGTCAAGTCTCAGGTCTTTGGTCACAAGTCCAAGTCAAGTCTCAAGTAGAGAAGAAAGTATCTTATGGATGAGCGTTCTATCATCTGCTGCATGCCATCTGGTCTGCTTAGAACACTGCATAGCTAAAACTAAGGAATTCAAAGCATGTACTGTATTATCCTCACTCCTTTATCTATTAGCATACATTATCAGCATTGATTGGATGACATCAGTATAGATTTCCTTAATGTTAATGCACCAAAAAAATAATCAAAAAAATTAAGATTGTTCACAAGTAAAAAGTAAAAAAATTACAAACGACAGGACACGACAGGAAGTGCCTTGCTATCCAGGTCGGTTTCGTATGACATTCTTAACTAAACCACCAGTCCTACTTAACTAAAAGTTAAGTAAAAAAATATCAAAAGAACTTTGACTTCAAAAGCTCAAAAACGCGGCATTGCCAAACCCCCTCGGAGCAGGGCGGGGTCTTGAATGCTGGTTTTTTCAGGCTGGCTAGCGAGGCCTCCCAGCCTGTAGACATGCAGGTGGAGGGCATGTGATGTCTTGTGCTTCATCAGAACAGAATTCTCTGATCTTCTCAAAAAGATACTTCTGCCTGGCCATGTCCAGTCCAGGCGGAGTCTGTACAGGAAGAGGCTTTAATGGCGGACGGTCATCTACGTTGCGTAGCAGCTGAAACTCCACTGGTTCTGCTTCACAGTGTTTTCTGGCGACAATCACACCAGGTCTCTGCGCATCAAAGCTGTAAAAGAAAGAAATGGCACATTTAAAATCTTAATAAAATAAAATAAAATAAAATAAAATAAAATAAAATAAAATAAAATAAAATAAAATAAAATAAAATAAAATAAAATGGGAATGATAATGATAATTACCTGAAGTGCTGGTAACTCTTTATCTGTGGCAGTTTTCTGAAGTATTGTGTCAGGTGTTCTTGCCAGTCGTAGGTTTTAAAACACTGCCGTTCTCATGTCCGACAAGCTGGGGGATGTTTACATGTGCCACAGGAGAGCTGTCATCCACAACCTTTTCGATGTCGGCCAAAGTGCACACCTTGCGCTTCCTGAAACACTGCTTGACCAGTCCAAAACACCAGTCGGGGCCAAACTTCGTGTGACCTACAATCAGGAAGTGAATGCTCAGCTTTAAGTGGAGTTTGTGCATCGTTCTCCACGCAGCGTAAAAAAGAACAAAGTTATTTTTGTTCTGCCCGCTGCAGTTGTCACAGTGAAGGTCCACGTCTTCTTCTCCAACTCCATAGTTCTCGAAAAAATGATGCAGGTAATTGATGACTGCATTGCTTCCCTTGCCTGATGCCATGCCCTCATCAATCAGGTAATTCACTTGCTTAGGCATGCCTTCACAGTGGACACCAAAAAGGCCACACTTGCGTGGAGTCAAAAAATAGACAAGCCCAGGCTGTTGCGGGTCAGACGGATAGTGCACCTGAGAGACGGAGAGATAGGAAAAAGATGAAATACAAACTGTAATCTGTGTGTGTGTGTGTGTGTGTGTGTGTGTGTGTGTGAGAGAGAGAGAGGTGTGATAAGATAAAAATGTATTCTCACCTGTTGTGCAAAATCAAAACTGTAGTGCATGGTGATCGGCCTGGTTGCAGGTGTGTTCTCCCCAAATGACAGCTGCAACTCGTCACAGGTCTTTCTACAGGCGGCAGTCATCTCTTGATAAAGTTTTCGCTCCCTTGCAACAGAGTCGAGATGCACTTGCTGCTTCTTGACACTGTCAGATTTCAACTCATCTGGTTTGTTGATGCTCTGGATGATTCGGTCGTTGTTTTGTTGGCACTGCCAGCACAGATCCGTTTTAGGCTTGGTGCTTGCAATGTGAGGGACCAGTGACTTCCACAGCCTTGTGAAGCTGCACTCGCCAACCGCACGCTGCCCTGCAAAGACAATGTTTTTATGAGCATCACTGTACTTTACTTATCAAAAATAGATCACATAGAATAGCCTAATGGTTAAAGACACACACACACACACACACACACACACACACACACACACACACACATGTCGCATGTTTTATTGGGTCAGAGGTTTGGAATGGAGAAGGCTGCGGAATGTTTGCATAACTATGACAATAGAAGTGTGTGTGTGTGTGTGTGTGAGAGAGAGAGACTAATACAAACTTACCAAGCTGTTCCATAGCATCTTTGTACAGGCGCCAGACTGAAGCTTTAGAGGCAGAAGTTGGCAGAAGCTTAGCACTAAAGTCTCTATGCGCGGCATGATGACCAGGCAAAGGAATAGCGTGGTCCTCTGCATAGTTTGCTATGAATGTAACGACTCTTTTGATGTCATCATAGCCGAGGAAATTCTTGTTTGTGCGTGGTTGTGTCTTCCTCTGCCGTGGGACCAATCCATTCTCTTTGTAGGATTTGATAAGGGCTTTCAGAAGCTTTGTGCTGATGCTGGAATAAACAAAATAAAACATTAATAATCAATCAGATTTATATTTTTTGAAACAGTCTTTATTATCCTGACATTTATAGCCTAAGCTAGTTTGCAATGTTTGTCCCTTGCTTAGGCTATAAATGTCAGGATATATAACAAAGACTGTTTCAAAACTTTCAATCTGTTTCAATAAACTCTTTCAATAAACTAAATCTTGTTTGCTTGCAAGGTTAGAATAACACTAGCGACTATCAGCTTACAAAGAGTATTTAATGCAAGAGTCGAAATTTCAGTCCTGAAAAACAATAGCGCAAACGCCATTTTGGCGCGCAACAAACAAAGACGACCCAACATGGCGGGTCTGCACGTTTGCACACATAGGTTGCCGCCATTTTGACAATGACCAACAATGCCATGAAGATGGCAGTTCTACACGCTTCTCTTGCAACATACTATCTTTGTACTGTAAACATGGGCACGCTCTCACACTATCTCACACACACAGACAGACACACACACACACACACACACACACACAAGTTAAGATAGATATGAAACTCACCCAAACACAAAACAGAAGGTCTCACGGCAAACAACAGTCGCCTTAACCATGTATTGCGTTCGGTTCCTTTGTCGCTTTTTATTCACTTGCTGTGTGGCTTGAGTCATGTCAGACCCTTAGCAAAAAGAAGTATACTTCAAGTTTATTTTATTAAGTAAACTTAAGTAAAGACCAAGTGTACTTTTATGCAAGTATACTTATATACCCAAGTATACTTTATGCACCAAGTATACTAATATCAATATACTAGTAGTATACTCCAAGTGTACTTGCCTAATACTTCTAGAACTTAATTGGCACTAAATTGGCCCAATTCAGTATACTTTATGCACCAAGTATACTAATATAAATATACTAGTAGTATACTCCAAGTGTACTTGCCTAATACTTCTTGACACTAAATTGGCACTAAATCGGCCTAATTCAGTATACTAGTAGTATACTAAGTAAGTATACTACTAGTATACTTTAAGTTTAAGGAAAAAGTATGACCATGTGAGATTCGAACTCAGGGCCCCTTCCTTTCAGCACATTGTCCTGTGTCTTATCCACTCGGCTATCCGTTCAGCTGAGTAAAGTAGTGAATGTTGACCATACCACTATATGTGTATCTGTCTCTATTCTAACACTATAGGTCGGATTGGGCTGAAAATTTGCATGGAGGTGGGTTATGATCTGGGGAAGGTCATGAGCAGATTGGAAAGTCCTGGAATCACCTGGAAAGTCCTGGGAAATCCTGGAAACGACCTGGAAAACACCTCATGCCCACAGCCCAGTTCGGATTGGGCTGAAATTTTGCATGGAGGGGGGTAGTGATCTGGGGAAGGTCATGGGCATGTCATCAAGTCCTGGGACCACCTGGAAAGACCTGGAAAATCCTGGAAACCACCTGGAAAATACTTCACATCCACACCCCAGGTCAGATTGGGCTGAAATCTTGCATGGCAGGGGGTTATGATCCGGAGAAGGTCATGGGCACTTCATCAAGTCCTGGAACCACTTGGAAAGTCCTGGAAAACACCTGACACCCACATCCCAGGTGGCATTGTACTGAATATTTGCATGGCGGTGGGTTGTGATCAGGGGATGGTCATAGGCAGGTTGTGTACTTCTGGAAACCATGTCTGGACACCACCATAATTTCCAGCGAAGCAAAAGTCACAGTTGTATTGCTTTAATTGTGCCTATAAAAGGGAGCATGGGCTGTGTTTGTCTGTTTGTTTCTCTGTTTCAATTGTCCCTCTGATGATTTCATTCATGAATTAATGTCTATGACATCATCACTGATGATGTCACAATCTCTATGGCATCATCACATCTATGACATCATCAGTGGTGGTCATCAGTGAGTGATGTCATCAGTGATGTGATGTTGAGCAATTGTGTGCTGAGTGACATCACTCAAGCACTCCATATATTCTGGTAGCCTTAGCAGCCAGTATACATCAAGTCTGCTACTCTCATATATGGGAGAATTGTCAATAAAATCAGCCAAATGTGTATGGTGTATACTACCTCAAAGAAACCGATATGTCTGAAAAAGTATTTAATCGGCTATAATCTATCGACTATAAGGGACCACATGGAAATAAGCCTCTGGGATTTATTGTGATATCCTGATTTTTCCATTTTATATGCAGAACTGCTGTAGCCTACTTCAAATAAAACAAATCAACTACAAGCCAAGTATACTTATACTTTCTGTATAAGGCAAGAATACTTATTTATACTTTTCTTGTGTGTATCTCAATCACAAGTTTAAGTACAAGTACAAGCCAAGTATACTTAGACTTTTCTGTATACTGTGTAAGTACACTTAAGTATAAGTATACTTAAGTGTAAGTATACTGTGTGCTGTGTAAGTGCACTTAAGTATAAGTATACTTAGGTGTAAGTATACTTAAGTATAAGTATACTTGGGTGTAAGTATACTTGGGTGTAAGTATACTTGGGTGTAAGTATACTGTGTACTGTGTAAGTATACTTAAGTATAAGTATACCTAAATGTAAGTATACTTGATAATGTGTAAGTACACTTAAGTATAAGTATACTCAAGTGTAAGTATACTTAAGTAACATTTTTATAAGTATATATTTGATAAGTATATAAAAAGTAAACTGAAAGTATACTCTCTCATTTTAAGTTTAAAAGAAGTATACTAAAGTATACTAATTGTACACTTGTATAAACTTCTTTTTGCTAAGGGGAATCATTCGTCAAAGCGTGATACACAGCCAAAAAAGCGATATCTCTACATTCTGGCGACATAGCAGAGTAATCCAGCCTCGTGTTGTAAATGACGTTGTCACAAAGTTTCTTACTGCAGGAGATGGTTGGTGAATAGAGTTCTCTTTACGCCTGGCCTGGCATTTGCAGTCAAAGTTTCGTATTTTCTCGATTTCCTGATCATAATCTGTGTCCACGGTTATGGGATCCACTGATGTTAAAATCTCTTGCACGCTTTCAATGACTGCACTGTCAGGCATGATCTCCGCCTCGTTGTCTGGGTCTGAATCTGCCACCACGTCTTCAGGAAAATATTCTTCATCGTCCTCATCGTCGCTTTCACCAGCGCCCTGTGTGCCGGTCATGTAATCCAGGACATACGAATTCATCAATTCTTCACTGTCCATTCCACCTGGAATGGTGAATTTGTTCAGGAGAGCAGCAACGGCAGAATCATTTTTCCTCATTTTCGCCTGGTGCTTGTCCATCTTGTCTCAGTCTCAGTCAGCTGTTCTGTTGAATGTTGATGTTGTGTGCAGCTCCGGTGGCTACTGAATATTTATGCTGGTGCGCGTCCTATCGCGCGCCGTGATTGGCGGATAGAAACAAAGGCCGGCCGACACCCAATCGATACTACTTATGCAAATCCAAGACACAGCTCTCTCGCCTGGCTCTCTATCCCGTCTCCTTGACAAAACAGGGACTTTTATTTTACCAAATTAACGCATTTAATGACCCCAAAACGTCTTCATTTTATATGGAATGGATAGTTCAAATAATATATTTTGTACTATTGGAAAAAAAAAAAAAAAAAACATTTTTTCAAGAAAATACTTTTGACGCTCTGTTGTGAAGAACGGCCACGGCCGAATTACGGTCCCTCTCGCTGTATGTTGTCACATATGGCCACACGTACACACATGTACAGGGTCCCTACACATTCCACAGTCAGTGTCCGTATCTCTGTAGTGTGTCTAGTTTTGTCTGTAGTGTCAGTATCTCTGTAGTGTGTCTAGTCTTGTCTGTAGTGTCAGTATCTCTGTAGGTGTCTAGTCTTGTCTGTAGTGTCAGTATCTCTGTAGTGTGTCTAGTCTTGTCTGTAGTGTCAGTATCTCTGTAGTGTGTCTAGTCTTGTCTGTAGTGTCAGTATCTCTGTAGTGTGTCTAGTTTTGTCTGTAGTGTCAGTGGCCCCGACCTTAAAACAGCGCTTAGCGCCAGGCGCAGTGCAGATTAGTGGGCGTGGACCGGCGCACTCAATATTTTGGTGTCGGCGCTACACGCGGCCTTAAGCATTATAACCACGTCTTTTAAGCGTATAATTATGCACAACCTGCTAATTGGAGAACTGCAGTTACTCAATGACATTCTTCCTTTCGAAGCTCCGATCCACTCCATCCATGTCCGGGTTTTGGTTGCATACTGTCATCTCTTCATGCCCAATTTGGATATCTCAGCACATCACAGATCATAGCCTGAATAAAACAATTCAACCTACAGCCAGGCAAATACAGATCTGTTCAGCAGGGCTGATGCGGTCTCCCTGTAGCCTACAATATAGAACGTTAACTATCGGTGACATTCCTGATAGCATCCAATTCCATGATCTTTATGTTGTAAACACATAACTTTCACAATAGTGAACAAGCACCCCCACTCGGCTCATTCAGGGCAGGTAGTTTTATAACTTCGGCAAGGCGTGTGTACACGCAGGGTTCATGCTCAGGCGCCCGGTGTACACACCCTCGTTGACTAAAACGGACCCCTATTTAAAAGCGTGGGTAAAGGCAAGGCGTAGGCAAGGCTTGGGTGCCCGGTGTGAACCCAGCCTTATGCTGGCACTGCGAGACTAGCTGTTATGAAGAGTCACATAAACAGATGGAATTAAAATGTGTCAGACGATGGTTTTGTACATGGGAGACAAGCTACAGTTGCAGCAGACAGTGCTAGCTAGCGTTAGCTGGCTGGCATGAATGAGATAGCTAGTTAGCATTTTACTGTCGATGGCTAGCGGTAGCGATGTTAGCATTAGCAACGGCAACGTTACAGTGACAACACAGTCGTGAAAGCGGCTAGCCACTCGCAATCTTCAAAAAGACTGTTGACTATCTGGCTATCGTTATGCATGCTGTCTGCTAGACCATTTATAAGTTAGCAGCTATCTGAATATGCGGCTATGGTTTCAACAATCTTTGCTTCATTTATCAAACTAATAGCAGCTAACGTTAGCTGGATATACTCAACACCCAGTGTGTCTAACATTTAGTAGTCTTTGGTCAGTGGTTTTCACTGGATGCATGCAGGGCACTTTTGTCTAACCTGATGCAGGTGTTTATTCAGAACACTGTCAGTGTCTGCCCACTGTCATCAGCCTGCCTTATGATGTTACACTGTGGGATATGTCCACCACATCAGCATTATGATCATATAAAATAAACTATTTGTATAGCACCTTTCTTAACAAGGTTACAAAGTGTTTGTACACCAGAATAACACACCAAAGACCAAATGTATAATAAGGGAAACCAATTAGCACAGAAGAATTAAAACGGAAAGGTAAAATCACACATGAGAGATGAGAGAACTCCTTTATCTTCCTTCACCTCTCCTGGCTCTCCTGGCTCTCCTCCTAATGTCTTCCCCCCAAAGTCTATAAATCCCCCCCAAAGTCTACAGATCCTCCCCAAAGTATATAAATCCCTTTTATCTGAAGAACATAAGGGGGGAATTCCCCTCTAGTTTGCAAAATGAATTTAGGCCCTGACTGTAATAGTAGTTCGGCATTAATAAATGTGTAATTTTTTGTCTTAGATTTACCTTTGTGTGTTATCGCAATATAAAACTACATAATTGAGAATCATTTCTAGATTCTGGAATCGAGAATCGTTGGAATCGAGAATCATTGGAATGGAGAATCAATTCTGGAATCGGATCGTGACCCCAGGAATCGGATGGGATCGTGGCTTAGCTTAGATCGGAGCACCCCTATATAATGTATATTATTATTATATTATGTACAGTATACTCGCTCTGTGCCTCCATATGTTCACAGAAGAGCTTGATTAGCACGAAGCATTAGTCGTCGGTTTCAGAAGTTAAAATAGTAAAAACTGGTTAAAATTAGTAAAGTAAAGCTCACTAAAATGATAAAAACAATTAAAACTCAGAGACAGAACAAACTAATGATGGAGGCACATGCATCATTATCTGGGTCAACAGGTACACAAACATTTCGCCCCTTGTGTGAAAAAGCAATTACTTAAGGAATTGTTTGTTGGTTTGAGATGGATTGACAGCATCAGGAAATCAGTGGCAGGCAAATTATTTCAATTGATCGTCTGCCAATATACTTTGGTAGAATGTTGAAACTTGGCTTCAGTTGGACGTCATGACAGGACACATGACAGGACACATGATGTGTTCTCAAGGTCGGAGCTAGGAGGGGGAGAGGGGCGGAGCCAGGAGGGAGGGAGGGAGCCAGGTGGGTATTTAAGGAGGTGCAACTGATTCTCAAGAGAATGACGGTTATGAAGATGACGAGTGTGGTGTCTCTGCTGCTGCTGCTGCTGTTGTGCTGTGGGTTCGGGCCGGCGGCTCGGGCCGGGCCACTGGGCGGGGAGGTCGAAGTCAAAACCACCACCGAGCCCGATGTCTGGATGGAGCTAAAGGTGCTGAGAGAGAACTTGCATCTGATGGGAGCCAAGGTGGAGAGTATGGAGAAGCAGAACACAGGTATGGGGGAGGGGGTGGGGGGTTGGCATTTGACACTGTTTCCTCACAGCCCCGCACATTTTTGGGGCTCATGCAGGGTTAGTGTGAGGTTGAAGCAAGATTCCACATACAGTAGTTTTAACATGGGGGTTATTTGGCTTGTGACCGAAATGAAAACCATAATATATTTGATTGATTGATTTTATTTTATTAACGTGTCATGCATTAATTCCATGGAGCCCAACCCTCATGGGTTTCCAAGACACATACAAAGACGATTCAATCTGCGTTATCAGCGTCTTATCACTCATCACTTATCAGCCATAGGTTTACGTTTCACGTGTAAATCGTATTTTAACGCTTTTTGTTGCTTAATTCTAACCCTAACCCTAAGTTGTTTTATTTGCCTAAATATAAAGTTGTTTGATAACAGCCATTCCGACCTACTAGCAGGTTTATCAGCCATAGGAATGGGGCTGATGACGCACCTACTGAGTCTATGGGTGGCAACAATCAGATCGGGTGCAACGATACAAAATACAACAGTAACCAGCGATACATTCAAGTGAAGACAGGTCGCAATTCAGCATACTGCTCAGACAAGACAAATCATTGCATCACGTTCTAAACAAAATGTTCTGTCTTTGCTCCCATGCCCGACAAATACAATTTGCTGTGGGGAAGGTGTCTTTTTTTAACACAACTCCAGTTTCTCATAGTCATCCAAATAAAAAAAAATACTCTTCCCTTGAATCATTATGCGGTGCAGAACAAAAAATTAGTCTCGTTTTCAATTTCACGTAAATCACATAGTAAACAGAGTCTACATTCTTCAGGGGTATAGCATTAAACCTACCAGTATCTATTGCTAAGGGAAGAGTTCCAGAGCATACCTGGGCACACAGACCTTTTCCGTCTGTCCAAGTCAAACTTCACATAATGTTCTACACCGTAACTGTCTTTTAGGTGATGATAGGTTCTTAATTTGGTTTATACCATAGCCCAACAGATTATTTATCTTTATACAAAATACACAGAGTACTCATAGTCTCTCACTTATCACATACTAACCTGTTAAATGAAAAGTAAAAAATAAATGAAAAGTAATTCGAATAAAATTGGGATTTCAAATAATTTGCCCAGGGATGACTACTGTATGGGCGATGTCCCAATTAAATATCTTAGTGAGTCTTTGGTCAGACCTTACAAGTCTATTCCATAGTCGAAGCATTTGAACTCTGTGTCTGATGCTTGGGGATTCCCAACCCATATCTCCACTAATGGCCAGAACTGCGATGAATTTATGAACTCCTAGAAAGTAACGGATGGCTCTTTGATGCATAGTGTTACAGCTTGAATGATCACAGACACACCAGAAGTATATAGACACAGGACAGACACATGAGTTATGCAGTTGTGTGTAAAAAGCCCAGATTACCACAGTGTTTAACTTGATTCAGTACAGAACCGCTCTGCCCGCTCCTCTCCCTTGATGTGGGTCTAAAGTGTACTATTTGTGTTTTGTCTTGATTTAAATCTCCATTTCCTGCACCATTTTTTGCCGATGTTCAACATGGTCTGTAGGTAATTTTCATGGTCAGCAAGTAAGACTACAGGATGTCATCTGCATACAATAATATGCCCACAGTCTGGTGGTCAATTTTGATTCCCTTGTTGGATGCCTTAATTTGAAGAGCTAAATCAGTAACAAAAATGAAAAATCGGGTTGGGGACATAACATTCACACCGAATTGTTGGGGGAACCATCCGGTAGAATATTCGTTAACCTGGACACCAGCAACAGGTGCTTGATAGAGAGACTTGATGGCATAATAGAATTTTCCATTGACCCCAGAGTTTAACAACCTGAAGAAGATCCATATTTATCCAATCAAATGCCTTCTGGAAATCAATAAAACAAACAAAAATAGATTGTTTTCCCTTAATTCTTGCACGTACACTAGAGGTGACTGCATAAATATGATCAATACAACTCTTTCTTTTCTAAATCCATTTTGCTCATCCACAAGCCACCCGATCTGCATTGTCCATAAGTCTACAATTTAATAGTGAGGAGTACAATTTATGCACACAACTAAGGAGACTTATACCCCTATAGCTAAGAGGCAACTTGGGATCATTTTTTGAACATTTCTGAATGGGGAGAATCACACTTTTGTGCCACTGTGGTGCCATTATCGAAACAAAACTGAAATAACTCAGATAGAACTTTAAGCAGCTTTGGCAACTTTAACACCTCATTAGTGCTTTCATCAATTCCAGTAGCTTTCTTCAATTTGCATTTAACTTTTTCATTTTTTTTTTAATCTCATCTATAGAAAAGTTTGCATTTAAGTGCTTATTACATCTGTTTAAATCAGCATTCATATTATTTTCAATTACTTCTTTCCTATTAATTATTTCCACCAAAAAGGCTTCATCAAAAGAATACTTCGAACCAGAAAACTAATCGGCAAAATCCTTTTTCCATTTTTGTAACACTCCTAGGACAAAGCTACACTCGCCATTCTCTAATTTGATCTCCATATACAGTATATTCCTAGGTTTTCTGATGCCCAGTTTGTTAATTTCATTCCATAACTGTTGGGGGTTATGTGTTTATAAATGGTCAACTTGCTTTTCACGGTGCGTAACGGATAACCTTTTGTCAAATTTGGTTTGTTTTCCCATAAAATATATTCTCAGTCCCTTCCTCAAACTTTTGTCTTTACACCTTAGAAACTGTTTTACAGCTGTTCTCACAGTAACCCACAGGGATTGCAGTTCAGGATTCCAGTAAGGCTTGTAAGATTTTTTGAAACCTTTATGACTGTTAAGTCACATTTATTCAATGGTGAGTGAATACAGTCACACAGCTTATCATACCAGGCATCCAGAAGTCCTTGGTTACCCTGCAGCAACATAAAATAGCACACCTATATTCATATCCATGCAACATACTGTAGTCAATGCTCTTTATTGACTTAAGCATATTTACTTAACAAAATAATTCAAGAATTAATTTGAAATCAAACAGCATCATACCATTTAATCAATCCAATTAATTGTTTATGCAGAATATCAGAGCAATTTACATTCTGTTATTAAAGCTGTTAGTTTCTTATATGACCTAATTCTCCCCACCTTTCCATCCAGCTGTTATAGTCCATGCCCAAGACCCCAAACCCAAGACCCCAAAAATCACAAACAGGCCACAGCTGGGTGTAATTTCTAGTTGTGTTTTTTACTTGGAATACATCTAGTTCATAGTTTGTCTTAGTTTAATGATTCAAAACGTCTACATAATGGTGTTGTGTATTGATGGAGACCACAGGAACTTAAATTAATAAAGATATAGCTCTATTTTCCCACAGGCCTTAGGCACAGAAACTGGCCTTAAACGCAAAAAAACACGCCTGCCTCGGGAAGATAGCAACATGGTTTTACGCCACGAAATGCGCTGTACGCCAAACAGGCGTGGCGCAGTGCCAGAATAGGCCAGAATGGGCGTTTTGGCCTTAAATACTGGCCTAATGAGACCGATAACCCGCCTGGTCCCCTGTACTCTTCAGTACTTCCTCCGCCGGCCGTGCCTCCCAGCCCGGGAGCACCATTCAACTTACGGAGCAGCGCCCAGTTTCCACCGCTCTCCAGACCTTCGTCTCCTTCGTCTCCACCGATGTCCGTCGGCTGGTCTGCAGTACCTGCTCGTCCTGCTCGGACCCGGTTCGGCACCCGGCTCCGGCTTCTGAAGGAGGCCGTTTCCAATCACCCTGAGCAGTCCAACAGGAGTATTCCAGCTGGGCCCCTCTCTTCTCCCGCTGTGGGTCCTGGTGCTGGTTCTCTCTCTCCGCCCGGCCCTGGTTCCTCCGGTCATTCGGGGGTGTCACCGAACCCGCCATGTTCGAGGGAAGTAGCCACTAACGTTAGTCTGGTCACTAACGTTAGTTTGGTTGCTAATTCCTTGAAGCCCAATCAGTCTACAAGTCCCGACCACCGTGAAAATCTTCGTTATATTAACGCCATCACGTTTTGCTTCTCCGGGGCCACGACAGTTGAAATCATAGATAAACTCCCCGTCATCCTCGCCTCACTCCCATCATCTGTCAAAAAACTAATTCTTCATGTGGGCTGCAATGACACTGGCCGTCAGCATTCCGAACAAACAAAACAAAACTTCATCCGCCTTTTCGATTTGCTCACAGCTAGTGGAAAATCCACATATCTGTCTGGCCCAATCCCAACTCTCCGTCATGGTGACGTGCGATTTAGTCGTCTGTTAGCGCTCCATTACTGGCTCCAATCGTCCTGCATCTCCCACGGCATCACTTTCATTCATAATTTCAATCTATTTTGGGAACGCTCCTTCCTGTACGCTGCAGATGGCCTCCACCCGAGTTCTCTAGGCGTCCAAATGCTCAGTGCAAATCTCCGTCACGCTGTTGCTGTCCACTCGGCCATGCCTGCTTGACTGTCTGCCCCTGCTGCCCACGTTCACCTCTTCCCTCCCTCTTCCTCCCCCTCCCCTCCCCACCTGGACACTGGTCAACAGCCCACACACTCCTCCGATGCAAATCCTCTCACCAGCTCCCCCTGGCGGAGAGGAGGACGTATCACCTCCACACCATCCTCTGAAATTCCTAGCCCCCCCCCCCCTCCAACTAGAAATAGTAATCTAATTTCCATCCCCCTCATTAGTGAGTCATCTCACGATCCTGGCGTAAGCAGTATCAAAGCCGCTCTTCTCAATGTTAGATCCCTATCCAATAAATCTCTTCTGATCAATGACCTAATCATCAACCACAAACTGGACCTAATGTTCCTCACTGAAACCTGGCTGGATTCGAATAGTCGTATGGCTGTTTTGACTGAGACTGCTCCCGTGGGGGCTACAGCTTTGTTGACACTCCCAGGGCTGGAAAGAGGGGAGGGGGTGTCGCAATCATTTTCTCTGATTTGTTTCAATGTAAGCAGGTGACATTTGGAGACTTCCCCTCATTTGAATACCTTGCTGCTAATTTGAAATGTTCTACTACCATCTTGCTGTTGAATATCTATAGGCCCCCTAAATACTCTGCTAGCTTTCTCTCTGAATTTGCTGATCTGCTCTCGCTCATCTTCATTGATTATGACTGTATAGCTATTGCCTGGGACTTCAATGTCCATATTGATAACCCCAATAACAATTTTGCCTACGATCTGAACTGTTTACTTGACACCTTTGATTTGTGCCAACTTGTTTCTGGGCCCACTCACAGCAAGGGTCACACCTTGGATTTGGTCATTACTAAGGGCTTCAAGTCCTCCTCTGTGTCGATCGTTGATGTTGCACTGTCTGATCACTTCTGCATCTTTTTCGAAATGGAGATCTCCCCTGAGATCATAAATAGGTCACGTACCGTTAGAAAGCGACACATCAACGCAGGCACCATCACACTGTTTATGGAAAAACTTTCCTTATCCCCCCCCACATCAGCCTCTGTCAATGACATCCTTAATAACTTCAACTCAGCTATCCTGTCTGCCATTGATAGCATGGCACCTGGCACCATGGCACCAAGGTTAAGCACGCTGTCTGGCAAGGCTAAAGCACCCTGGCGAAACTCTCCATCTGTTAGATGTAAAAAACAGATCTGTAGGAAAGCGGAACGTATGTGGCGGAAAACTGGTCTTCATATTCACCTTGAAATCTATAAAGAAAGCCTCCAATCCTACAACCTCGAACTGAAAAGCTCGAGGCAATCGTTCTTTTCTAACATCATTAGCAAAAATGTGAACAGTGCACGTGCTTTATTTTCCACTGTTGACAGACTGACCAACCCGCCCCTCAGTGTACCACCTGAGCTTCTCTCCACTGTCAAGTGTAATGAGTTCGCCGCCTTTTTTACGGACAAAATTGCTAATATCAGGCTGGCTATTACCAGTGGCTCCACGCTACCAAATGCTGGGGCTTCATCCTTCCCACCGATCCCTAGCCTGTTAAAATTGTCCCAGTTTACTATTGACCCCAAGCTTTTGGAAGAAACCGTGCGAGGCCTTAAATCATCGTCATGCTGTCTCGACATCCTTCCAACAAGCTTTTTTAAGAACGTTTATAACTGCCTTTCGTCGGACCTACTGCACATAGTTAATACTTCTCTCCTGACCGGCACCTTTCCTGAGTCACTGAAAACTGCAGTTGTCAAACCCCTATTAAAAAAGCGTAGCCTAGATGCTTCCATTCTCAATAACTACAGACCAGTTTCTAATCTTCCCTTTATAGGTAAAATAATTGAAAAGGTTGTCTATCAGCAACTCAACAAATTCCTAACCTCAAACGCACTTCTAGATAAGCACCAATCAGGCTTCCGCCAGCATCACAGCACAGAAACCGCGCTCACCAAAATCATAAACGACATCAGAATGAACACAGACACAGGCCAAAGTACAGTTCTGGTACTACTGGATCTGAGTGCGGCATTCGACACCATCGATCACGCAATCCTACTTGATAGGCTAGAGAACTGTGTTGGGCTCTCGGGTGCGGTCCTAACCTGGTTCAGGTCCTACCTCCGCGACAGAAAATAGTTTGTGTCCTTGGGCAACAACAAATCGGCCATAACTAGTATGACCTGTGGGGTGCCGCAGGGATCTATAATGGGGCCTGTTCTCTTCAACCTCTTCATGCTCCCTCTCAGCCTAATTATGCAGAAAAACAATGTGGCCTATCACAGCTATGCTGACGACACGCAATTGTATATTGCTCTCTCTTCAGCTGACTACTCTCCAATAGACTCACTCTGCCGGTGCATTGACCAAATAAATGTCTGGATGAATCAAAACTTCCTGCAGTTGAATGGAGATAAAACGGAGGTGATCGTTTTCGGACCAGAAAAGCAGAGGCTCAGAATTGCCGCGCTCCTCGAGTCGCGATCCTTGAAGCCCAAGGACCAAGTCAGGAATCTTGGTGTTATTATCGATTCCGACCTGACCTTTAACTCCCACATTAAGTCTATTAGGAAATCAGCCTTCTATCATTTAAAAAATATAGCAAGAATTAGGGGCTACATGTCCAGACAAGATTTAGAGAAATTAATCCATGCCTTTATCTCTAGTAGGTTGGACTATTGCAATAGCATTTTCTCCGGCCTCACTAAAAAAGAACTTGGACAACTCCAGTTCATCCAAAATGCTGCGGCTAGAGTTTTAACCAGGACTAGGAAAGCTGATCACATCACTCCAGCTCTTAGGTCCTTACACTGGCTTCCAGTATCCTATAGAATAGATTTTAAAATATTGTTGTTGGTATATAAATCGCTAAATGGCCTTGGTCCAAGTTAGATCGCCGACTTGCTCCCACGCTACGAGCCGTCTAGACCTCTCAGGTCTGCAGGGTTCGGCCTATTGGATATTCCTAGGATCAACTCCAAACACGGAAGAGCCGCGTTTGGCCACTATGCCCCCACTAGCTGGAATAAACTTCCTAGAGACCTCAGGTATGCCCCGACATTACTTGCCTTCAAGAATAGACTTAAGACCCTGTTGTTCTCAGTCGCCTTTGACTGTTAATCAGCTCTTCCACTGCCACTTTTAACCTATTTTTATTTATCCTATCCTATTTATCCTATCCTATTGTATTTTTTGATTTTAAATAAGGCGTGTGTGCCTTTTGTTTTTTCCTCCTGTAAAGCACTTTGGGTTGCTTCCTGTATGAAAGGTGCTATATAAATTATTAAACTTGAAACTTGAAACTTAACGACAGGGGCGGACTGGGATTCTAATTCAGGCCGGGCATTAGATACCAAGCAGGCCAGGCTGATATGGGCCGACGCGCGTGCGAAAAATGTGGGCCGTTTGAAGCCCAATTTGGGCCGTTTGAAGCCAGATTTGGGCCGTTTAAAGCCCAATTTGGGCCGTTTAAAGCCAGATTTGGGCTGTTTGAAGCCCAATTTGGGCCGTTTGAAGCCAGATTTGGGCCGTTTGAAGCCCAATTTGGGCCGAGTCCAATTTTACAATGAGATGCACCCACTTTAACCCTGAATAAAGTAATAAAACCACTAGTAAACCAGTAGGCGGCGCCTGGCCTGCTGTTCAGTGAGTGGCCTGACTGGGGGCACACAATTTTTTTTTTTTTTTTTTTTTTGCAGGCCAGGCCAGGCCAGGCCACCGGGCATTTGCCCGACATGCCCGATTATGCAGTCCGCGCCTGCCTAACGATATCTTCCCCCCTGGCGTTAATTTAGCGCTTATTCAGGCCTTATTCAGTGCGCCGCGGATATTCCACGCACAGCTTCTGCTCTGCTGATCTCAGTTTGTCCCCCTCTCACTCTCTCTCCCTCGCTCAGACAGGCACAAGTCCGATAGAAAAACAAAGTTGTTATACCGTACGTAGTATAACAACATTACAGTTTTTTATAACATGACAGTTTTGAGCCTGTGACATTCAGAGGCTGTTGCATCATCCTCCCTGTGCAGTGGGGGAGAAGAAAAGGCGAGCGAAAACGAGATCATTCTGGCCAAACAAATGTTCACTGCCTGGCTTTCACAAATGTGAAATCTCCCAGCATGCATTGGGCTAATACATTTCGATAATAAATAGCAACCAAATGAGGCGAAATAGATAGAAAGGTATAATGTGTAATGTAAACACAACCTGCGATTGTAGAACATTTCAATATTGGACCAAATAAAACATCGAAATCAAAACACAACCCTATGTGAAACATACGTATATCTCATCTTGGGGCTATATATATCCCTTGCAGATTTAACGTGATTTAGATGAGTGACAGTGTAACGCGGTTCTACTGTCATGTCCTACTGTGATGTCCGCTCCAATAAATTGGCCCTACTTCACATTTAGTTTTACAATAAAAACACATTTATGCAATGACTTTACATAATGTAGGCTATATTTATGTGCATCATCCTACCTGTGCAGCAGGGGAGAAGAAAAGGTAGCAAAACGATATCATTCTGGACAAACTTTCACCAGTCTAATCTCATCGTGACATAGGGATGGCTATATTTTTCTAGCTGATGCATTTAGAACATTCTTTTCACTTTGATCTTGCTATAGTGTAGCGTATTTACATGCTTGCAAAAAATAAATAAAAAAAATTGCAGGCCAGGCACTCACTGAACAGCAGGCCAGTATGTATACGGGCCCTATCGTTGCAATCGGCGTAGAAACTGCGTTTAAGGCCTAGCGCTAGGCCGCCTAGCGCAGTTAGTGGGTGTGGACCAGCGCACTCGCTATCTTGGTATCGGCGCTACACGCAGCCTCAACCATTATAACCACGGCTTTTAAGCATAAACTTATGCATAGTCCGCTCATTGGAGAATTGCAGTAAAGAGTCACACGCTTGCCTTTTAAGCTCCAATTCCTGGACAAATCCGGTAAAACCAGACAAAGCCAAGCGCTCTGCCCCCCCCCCCCCCCCCCCCCCCTCCCTTCATCCAGTCTGTCTGTCTCCATATATAGGCTATTATTCCATATTATTATGCTTCTCAAACCAATCTAACTGCAGTTTAAATACTGCAAGCATGTAAATACCCTACACTATAGCAAGATCAAAGTGAAAAGAATGTTCTAAATGCATCAGCTAGAAAAATATAGCCTATTAGATTGGTGAAAGTTTGTCCAGAAAGATATCATTTTCTCTCACCTGCTGCAGGAAGGATGATGCACATAAATATACCCTACATTATGTAAAGTCATTGCATAAATGTGTTTTTATTGTAAAACTAAATGTGAAGTAGGGCCAAGTTATTGGAGCGGACATCACAGTATAGCAGATGACAGTAGAAGCGCGTTCCGCTGTCACTTATCTAAATCACGTTAAATCGACAAGGGATATATATAGGCCCAGGAGGACATATATGTTTCACATAGGGTGGTGTTTTCATTTCGATGTTTTATTTGGTCCAATATTGAAATGTTCTACAATTGCAGGTTGTGTTACCATTACACATTATTTAGATCTACCTTTTATATAGGTTTTCGGCTCATTTGGTTGCTATTTAGTAGCGAAATGGAGTACCACAATGCATGCTGGGACATGCCAGGCAGTGAACTTACAACTTATTTTTCCTATGGGAAGTGTGTTGTGTCTGTCTGAGTGAGGGAGTCAGAGAGAGAGAGTCGTATTGTGCCTGTCAGACTGAGGAGAGAGTGACACAGAGAAGGGTGACAGAGGGGAGCCAGAGGGGAGCGCTCCACGCAACCAGCGCACTGAATAGGCCTGGTTTTCAAAAGCGCAAAGCGCTAAATTTACGCCAGGTGGGAAGATATCATTAGGCCGATATTTAACGCCGAAACGCCCATTCTCGCCCATTCAGGGAGTGTGCCACGCCCATTCGGCCTAAAGCGCATTTGGCAGCGTAAAGCCATATTGATATCTTCCCGAGGCAGGCGCAAGGCACGTTTTTTAGCGCCGAAGGCCCGTTTTAGCGCCGAAGGCCTGTGGGAGAATAGGGGCCAACGTGTTCCTAGTTGCGCAGATAGCAGGCATGCAGGCTGCAGGCAGCCAGGCAGGGAGGAATGAGTTAACTTTTCAGTCAGAAGCTGCTGAGACCCCAGCGCGGGTGGGCAAGGCTTGCTGTTCAATGGTGCCAAAATGGAGAAGAAAAGAGGTGCAGAGAGGTGGGCAAGGAGCCTATGTTGTGTCTTGGCCTAAACTACAATATCAGTGGTAGACAATTATCTATTGCCTCTAGAATATTCGAGAGAAATTAAATTATTAACACTAATTTGTATTTATTTATTTATTTATATTAGGCTATATAAAAAAATCCCATTGGTCAAATGTAAACAGTAGTGACTAAACTGAAAGTATGGGTTGGATTGCTTTTGAGGTTTTCTTCACAAAAGTGGAGAAGGAGGCAGAAGCAGCACTAGCACTGCAGCAGGTGCTCCTGCAGAGCTGGAGGTGGTGTTGAACTTATCAGAATCAGGAACCTTCAGCTAGGCTACAATTTCACAGCATGAAGCAAAACATGTCGTCGCTGTCGTTCCAGGACCTCAAATCTCCAAAACAGAAACTTTTCAGGAAGTTAAAAAATCCTGTTTGCTCTTAACTCATTGAGTGCCAGCCACTTTTGGAAAACGGATGCTCCCAGTGCCAGAGTTTCAGAGCGTTTTCAGTGATTTCTCGAGGCCCACATAATATTGTGTGATATTACTATGTAAACACCGAACACGCCCAAAGAACGATGAGACTCTCTTCTATCATCAGCAAAAAAAAGTTTATTGATATAATTTTCCGTTCTTTAGTTATGAGCTGGAGAAGATAGGTTGTTTTCACCAAAAAGAGACGTTTCAAATTAGAAGCTGCAGATAATTAGCCTTTTGTGAAATGAAGCATTTCAAGCACATGACTGACTCTGAAGCTAATATTTTCTGATGTAGTCACACCTCAAAAATAATTTCCTTCAATAAAACAGTGAAAACAAAGGAATTTTGTTTGGCAAAATAATATTTTTTAGCTGCAACCAGCAGCGCTGGCCCCTGCGTGCGCTGTTGGTTGCAGCTTCTTGCTGGTCTTGATTTACTGCTGGTGGGCATCAGATATTCTAGCTTGCGTTTGCCAATCCTGTCCTGCTGTCTGGGTCTGTCTGGGTCAGTGTTGTATGCTGCCCTGCGTGCCCCACCCCGCTCAACTACAAACCCCACCTCCGTGGGAGTGTCTCTGGTGGCTCTCTGCTGCGTTTGCTCTGTACTGAAAAGTGCGCTACATCCAGCTTTTTTACAGCGTTCCGCGTGTATTTGTCACCGGCTCCCATGCTTCCAGTTGAGAATAATAACAACTCCACAACTAATCATGCGGATGGGCTATCGCAGCGGACACGGAGGGGCTCAATTGTGGCAGCAGATTGGCTGCTGCAGGCACAGCTAACGTTATGCTTCATGCATATCGATGCATATGGATGCGATTTCCGTTTCCCCATGACTTCTCTGTTTTTTCCTCGCCTTTCTGTAATCTGGAGAGCACTGTCGCCACCTAATGGGTCCGTAAAATAGCTTTTACACATTCAACATCCACCATACTTTCACAGGAGATGGATCAGGCTTTGATCCACGTCCCACCGTCAAAAAACGCAATTGACGACTTTAGTCGTCATTGGCACTGAACGTTACTATTTGAATTGACGACTATAGTCGTCATTGGCACTCAATGAGTTAAAATACTGAACCAAACGTCGTCAAAGTTGGCACATGTCTTAATTATAGTTAGTTTCCCACTGAATGTGTCATTACTTTATTAATATCTTACCTGGATAAGCTCAAACGATGTTGTTTATATTATCAGTCCGACTTGGAAGCACTTTCTCCCGGCCAGTCAAGCGGGAGCCCCCAAGCTCCAGGCTGCGGGGGCGTGCGCAGGAGCAACAGCATTGCCCCTCGCCTCTCATGGCCGAGGCGGGGGCTTTCGCATGGGGTGAGAAATAGTCTGACATAACGTAGCGTTAACGTTACTTTTCTCGTCAGAAAACACTCCGATTTGCATGTTAAAACAAGTTTGCAGCCTAGGAATAACTGGAAAACATTTGATTGATATATTAACGTCAGAGGAAGCCAGGATTAGTCAAAACGATATGAGAAATACACAGCACGTCTGCCGTGTGACTTTTCCGGGTTTACTGTCCTGCGTGGGGGGTACACACGGAGGTAGGGGACGAATTTCGAGGTTTGACTGACAGATTGAGGGTGAATGGCGTTACGAGATTTACTCACAAGCTCGTTTTAATGCTTTTCCATTGGTTGCATTTGTTAAACCACACAGAGACGTGAAGGGTGACCAATGGCACTGATTTATGACAAAAAGTAAAAAAGTGAAAAAAGGCACATTCGAGGTCCTGGCACAACAGAGACGATGTAGGCTATGCTTATTGCTTTCACATTAATGTGCTTTATGGGATTATCAGTAGGACTGCACAATACAGTTTAAAGTGGAGATGAAGCAGTTTGATTTTATTATTTTTGTATTTGCATTTAACCTCAGACAAGACAAGACAGGACACTGCACTCTTCCTTAAATTAAGTTTGCTGTGAAGCTTTTGTACAGAAGCATGTTTGTGTTTTTACGTCTTCATATTATACTTGCAGTTATCTAGGCAATGTTGAATTCTATTAGTGAACAAATAGGTAACATCACGTTAGCATTATATTCAGGGTTGGGTAGGTTACTTTTAAATAGGAATCCCTTAAAGTTACTTGTTACTTGTAAAAAATTGTACTTAGTAACGTAATCCGATTACCACTATTTAAAAGTAAAGTAGGGATTACTTTAAAGCACTTTGGGTTGCTTCCTGTATGAAAGGTGCTATATAAATTATTAAACTTGAAACTTGAAACTTAACGACAGGGGCGGACTGGGATTCTAATTCAGGCCGGGCATTAGATACCAAGCAGGCCAGGCTGATATGGGCCGACGCGCGTGCGAAAAATGTGGGCCGTTTGAAGCCCAATTTGGGCCGTTTGAAGCCAGATTTGGGCCGTTTGAAGCCCAATTTGGGCCGTTTAAAGCCAGATTTGGGCTGTTTGAAGCCCAATTTGGGCCGTTTGAAGCCAGATTTGGGCCGTTTGAAGCCCAATTTGGGCCGAGTCCAATTTTACAATGAGATGCACCCACTTTAACCCTGAATAAAGTAATAAAACCACTAGTAAACCAGTAGGCGGCGCCTGGCCTGCTGTTCAGTGAGTGGCCTGACTGGGGGCACACAATTTTTTTTTTTTTTTTTTTTTTTGCAGGCCAGGCCAGGCCAGGCCACCGGGCATTTGCCCGACATGCCCGATTATGCAGTCCGCGCCTGCCTAACGATATCTTCCCCCCTGGCGTTAATTTAGCGCTTATTCAGGCCTTATTCAGTGCGCCGCGGATATTCCACGCACAGCTTCTGCTCTGCTGATCTCAGTTTGTCCCCCTCTCACTCTCTCTCCCTCGCTCAGACAGGCACAAGTCCGATAGAAAAACAAAGTTGTTATACCGTACGTAGTATAACAACATTACAGTTTTTTATAACATGACAGTTTTGAGCCTGTGACATTCAGAGGCTGTTGCATCATCCTCCCTGTGCAGTGGGGGAGAAGAAAAGGCGAGCGAAAACGAGATCATTCTGGCCAAACAAATGTTCACTGCCTGGCTTTCACAAATGTGAAATCTCCCAGCATGCATTGGGCTAATACATTTCGATAATAAATAGCAACCAAATGAGGCGAAATAGATAGAAAGGTATAATGTGTAATGTAAACACAACCTGCGATTGTAGAACATTTCAATATTGGACCAAATAAAACATCGAAATCAAAACACAACCCTATGTGAAACATACGTATATCTCATCTTGGGGCTATATATATCCCTTGCAGATTTAACGTGATTTAGATGAGTGACAGTGTAACGCGGTTCTACTGTCATGTCCTACTGTGATGTCCGCTCCAATAAATTGGCCCTACTTCACATTTAGTTTTACAATAAAAACACATTTATGCAATGACTTTACATAATGTAGGCTATATTTATGTGCATCATCCTACCTGTGCAGCAGGGGAGAAGAAAAGGTAGCAAAACGATATCATTCTGGACAAACTTTAACCAGTCTAATCTCATCGTGACATAGGGATGGCTATATTTTTCTAGCTGATGCATTTAGAACATTCTTTTCACTTTGATCTTGCTATAGTGTAGCGTATTTACATGCTTGCAAAAAATAAATAAAAAAAATTGCAGGCCAGGCACTCACTGAACAGCAGGCCAGTATGTATACGGGCCCTATCGTTGCAATCGGCGTAGAAACTGCGTTTAAGGCCTAGCGCTAGGCCGCCTAGCGCAGTTAGTGGGTGTGGACCAGCGCACTCGCTATCTTGGTATCGGCGCTACACGCAGCCTCAACCATTATAACCACGGCTTTTAAGCATAAACTTATGCATAGTCCGCTCATTGGAGAATTGCAGTAAAGAGTCACACGCTTGCCTTTTAAGCTCCAATTCCTGG